>NW_026112180.1:0-199802 GCF_024679095.1 Eriocheir sinensis | reverse complement strand
CAAGCCCGTTACATTTGGGTGGCAGCGGTGGGATATGAACCCACGTCTCCGAAGAGACTGTAAGAACGGGAAGCGGAAAATGATCATCCACGATACGGCAGAAGTATTCACACCAGCAAGGAGGAGGCACGCCCCGCTGACCTTGGAACACCCCACATGCCCCTCGCACCACAGCTGGCGACAACACCGCCGCTGCCGGGAGCATCGGCACAAACCTCTTCCTGCAAACAGTCAGCAAGGGTACCCGCGGACATCTCCCGGTGACTGCAAGCTGTTACCACTACCGTTTCCTGCAAGGCGTCTTCTCAAGAGGTTACACACCCAAGTCGTCTTATCTGCCACCGCGCCCCATCTCTTAATATAACAAGAACGCCGCGGCCGTCATACGTCTGGCGGCAGTGTACTGGCACCCAACCGCGGCCGCTCAATTCGCTGGGTCAGCAGTTTTCAGCGGCCATTACGAGCCCTCCGATGTCCGCCCCTCCCTCATCTCTCACCGCCGCTGTAGCCGCGGCCGAGGTGTCCTGCCGCGGCTCGAACGACTGCACGTACCCCAGGGCATCACAAACCTTCGCCCTCTCCACTACATCAGCTGATTAATCTTGGTATTTGTGGATATTCCCTTCTTGTCAAAATATGCCGGCTCGGCTTATTTCATTATTGTTCCGTGCAGAGGCACGACCTTTTTATTTATGTGTTCCTAACACTGTTAATCAGTCATAAGTGTGAGAGTACCGTTCATTCGCATACGATATTGATTCTTTCTTATTGTTTACTAGCGAGTATATTGAGTATAGTGTGAGTTCCCTGATCAAAGTTACTCTTCATCAGTGTGCCCTGCCTCCTTTTTCTTTTCGCCTCTCGAGAGAAACCGTGAGCTTCAATGGTATACTCACTTAAAATACCACAGTGTTTATAAAGTTATTTTTTCCCTATACCCATAATATTATGGCATTACATTATAACCTTAACTTCTGTTACGTCTAACAGGCACCTTGCTAGCCATTCTTTCTTGCCTTTTTAGGGTTTCGACGCAAACTATTAATTCATACACGTTCCGTTTATTGGTTAATATTTACAGCTATCAACATATGCTCCTATTTTGTAAGTGATTTACACCATAGTATGAACAAAGACACTCTCGCTAATCTCGGCGACACCTTTAAACAGTTGGCTCGCCTTCAAGTGAGGAGGAATTGGAGCAAGGTGCAAACACCGGTGATTTAAATGTGGTAAATTTGCGATCGGGGGCTACGTACTCTTCCCTCCCAAGGGAAAGCGCCCCTTCACCTCCGGGTTCGTCTGAATACTTAACCCTTACTCAGCCGATCAAAATGCCTGGCGATCCACCTCCCCCCCCTCCTCCCGGGGCCCCACCCCACTTCCCCCCGCCCCCGATTCGGGTCATTCTAACTCACGCCAGTATTCGGCAATTCTCGGGAGGCGAGACTGACTTTTCGGCAAGACAGTTCCTAGATTTGTGTGAGTCTGCCATCGTAAACTTCTCCATTACGGAAGATCATGATAAAATCGCTTTCATTCGGTCACGGTTACTTCCAGGCTCTCGGGCACTGAATTTGATGCAGTCCTCAGCGTTCGCTTCGGGGGACATTGGTGTAAACTATGAAGTTTTTAAAAGGAATTTCATAAAAATCTTCGGGGGCGGGAGTAAACCAAGCATCGTTAGACAGATGGCACACACGGTTGAGTCCCTCCCAAAAAATTCCTCAACAAAGCCGATTTGGGACGCCATGATTGAGGCAAATCAGCTGGGGGTTGATTGTGTCAAGAGCCTAGAAGACGCGTTCTGGCTTCCAGGGGGCTGTATGCAAAAGCACCAGGTGAAGACAGCTTTCGAGTTGTTTTTTTACTTATTTCATATTTCAGAGAAGAACCGCCGTTCTGCCCTTCCTTTGGCCTTCAAACAGAGCGGGAAGTTGGTTGACTTCGTCTCAGAGTTAGAAGTCAAGGTTCAGGAACACCCTCACCATCAATCCCTCGCAACAGCCGCGGCATTGCAAGCACAAAGTAAGGCATCTCTCACCTGCAGTTTTTGCAAACAATCAGGACATTCTGAACATTCTTGCTTCGCGAAACGTAGGGAATCAACACATTCAAGACAGGGCTCCGATAGGAGATCAAGAGGTTACAGGGGCGGGCATCATTCATCACACAGGAACCCTAGGCCAAACCATCAGCGGAAGGCTGCCTTTTGCCTTATCCACGGGAATTGTTTTCATGATTCAGACAGTTGTTCTGCAATACAAAAGGCCAAGGAGTAACAGAAGTACAAGTTCTCGGCGGACAGTAAACCACACTCCTCTTCTCAGAATAAAAAGACATGACTTCGTGACAGCCCCAAGGCGTACATCCAAGTGTCCCTTCAGGACAATACTAATTGGGAGCAACTTGGCTCCGTCATTGCCGCCTTGGGACGGACAAACATAATTGCCCTCCCTTGCAAGGTGGGCAAAATTTCACTCACCTTAGCGGTTGACACAGGTGCGACAGTCCATGTCATCTCCGACTCCGCTTACAGGTCACTGACACGACAGGCGAGTGGGAAAAATTGGCCGCTCCCAGAGAACGACCTGAATGTGGTAGGCGTGACGGGTACCACTTTGAGAATCCTTGGGCGAGTACCACTAACAGTCAGCTTACATGTAAATGTAAGTCCCTTTCGAGATTTCTTTTATGTCTCTAGCAGGTTTGCCTTACCTCTGGATGGGATCTTAGGATTAAACGCCATGAAATACCTGCACATAACCATAAACCCTGAAAGCAACGCGATCGTGTATCAAGGCCAACGCATACAGGGGATGGTAAATCCATCGCCTCTGTCACCTGTAATCCCGCCCTCAGAGGGGGAAAATGACCAACCCACCACAGACTCAGGGACTGCCACCGCCCAAGTGTCACCTCTTACGGTCAAACCACACGAAAACATTGCAGACTTGTGGCGGACAGTAACGGCAGTCGTAGAAGGTCCTCAAATAGTTCCGGATCGTGCTGCAAAACTTGTTAAAATCCGTTTGCCTAACGCCCCTCCAACGGGCAGCGATGTGTGTATCGACGGAGCTCCTCACATACACCGCGTTACGGTGGAGGTAACTCTTGCGACAGTCAAGGAGGGAGGTTTTGCAGAGGCATTGGTAATAAACACGTCTGTATCCCCTGTATCCTTAAAACACGGTGTTAGATTATGCCAGTGTCTAGTGTATGGGAGAAATGTCGCCCCGGAACCAGCTGAATACCCTTCAGCCCAAGTCTCAGGCATAATCTCGGCGTGTCAGGCTTCTCCTGAACAAGACACAGCTAATTTAGAGGCATTCCTAAAAGTTGCACATTATTCCGAAATTAAGCCAACCTTAGTCCAGCTCCTGGAACATTATAGGGGGGCGCTTGCTCTACCAGGCGAGCCGCTTGGAGTTACGCAGTGTGCTGAACACCACATTAAGTTAAAAGCCAATACAAATGATATATATATATATATATATATATATATATATATATATATATATATATATATATATATATATATATATATATATATATATATATATATATATATTCAAGTGCTCGGAATGAGACCGAAAAATGTGTAATGGGTGTTTTATCTATTAAAGCTAATACATGAAAACTGACTTACCAGTTCCATTCCGATGATCTCGCAGAAATTTCTACAGTTTTGTTTTACACCCTTTTTTCAACAGGAATACGTTTCAACGCATTTTTCAAAACGAATTCCTATTGACCAATACTATGTCTAACTACAAAAGTCGTAGAATGAGGTCAAAATAATTTAAATCAAAGAAAATAATGTCAAGAATATATTTTATTCCATAAATTTAAAGTTAACAAATTGTGAAGCAGTGCGTTCTAGCGGCTCACGGTGTTGTTGATTTACTGCGCTATGGCCGACGACTAGAAGAAGAAGAAGAAGAAGACTTCTGACGGTCATTATACTGACGGTCATAAATTCTGTTCCAGCTATGACGGTTAGTTGGTCGACCATAAGCACTATGCACGAATACAGGCCGCCTTGTGTAGGCCCGTATTCACATACCGTCATAACTTCTTCCTGACGGTCATGGCGGAACAAAATGGCGCATTTCAGACATAACTCCGCTTCAGAAACTCTTATGGTCGACCATAGAAACTCTTATGGACGACCATAAAATTGCCGCAGGGACGCTGAGGTCGGAGTTCACCCTGCCATAACTCTGCTTATGACCATCAGAAGCGTGTCAACATGGCAAGCAATAACGTCAACACGCTCCCAGCCTTTCCGAAGAAGGGACGTGCTGAACGAGAGCTCGAAGCGATGCTGAGCTTATCAGGAGATACAGACTTGACAAGGAAGGTATTTTGTACGTCACTAAACTTTGTGAGGAAGCCTTATCAGGAAGTGAAACCAAGGAGGAGATGCCCACTCACCCCTGGAGATGAAGGTGATCATCACCTGCGGTATCTTGCACAGGAAAAATGCAAATGTGCAGCAGCGACGACCTCGGCCCCATCACAAACCCTGTAGCATCAGCAGAGCCATCACCCAGACCATTGACGCCCTTTACAAGCGTCAATATTATCAAGCTTCAGTTCATCAGCTTTCCACCACCCAAGACGTTACTGGGGACAACAAGGCTGAACTTCTCAACATTACAAATTTTTTCCCAGGGTTATTGGTTGTCGTTGATGGGACAATAACAGTAAGGATTGTGGCACCAAAGGAGTGAGGAAGATGTGTTTGTCAACCACCAAGGAAGACTATCACAGTATTAATGTGCAGGTCATACTCGTGCCAACTATCGAATACTGGATATCCTAGCGAAGTGGCCTGGCTCAGTGCATGATGCACGTATTTTGAATGGCTGTGGAGTGTAGAATTGTTCCAGAGAGGGCATAATGCCGCACCAGGTTGTCACTTGTTCCAGGAGACAGGGCTATCCCAGCAAGCCATGGCTCTGACACCTTACTATGCGACCTCTGCCTGAACCCCAGTCACGCATAATAATAGGTGAGTAGATGGTCTTTATTTTTCTTTTGGGTATCAGTATAGTTTTCTTACAATAAACGCTTGAACGTGAGATCCGCAAAAAGAAGAATTGTAGAGTTGACATGCCACGCACTACCAGGTGCAATTAGCAAACTGAATCAATCCCACAACATTTACCTATTATATACAGAGTTCGGATAATAGGTTGAGGCTAAGTTTAGACTGATCGAAAAAAAATAATTATTTGGGTTAATAATAAAAAAAAATGAAAATAGTAAATTAGTCAGGTTAATTTTGAGAAAAAAATTAAAATATGCAAATAAAATCAGGAAAAAACTCAACCTAACCTAGATTAACTGGCAACAAAAAATACACATATTAGATCAGCTCAAATAATAATTAATGACGTTAATAATTATTTTTATCAGATTTAAAGAAAATAATACGCACCTTTTTCACCTTCAAATTTAAAGAAAAGATCTTTAAATAAAAAAAAGGCTGAAATTTAAAGAGTTGATTTTCCTAGTAAAAAGTTGACCTTCAAATTTTAAAAGTTAACTTTTAAATTAAAATACTTGACTTCAAAATTACAAAAGTTGACTCAAATAAAAAAAAATCAATTTATAAAAATGTAATTAACCCGGTGAAGCAGCGACAGGACAAATTTGTGGCTTGTTATTGTGTAGCAGCTGACAGGTCAAATTTGAGTTATGATATAAACCCTCAAAACAGATGTGATACCTTATCTGATCACAACAATGCTTTGATATATATATTGCTGAAATGGTTTGTGTGAGGGTGATTTTACTAATATTTTTTTTCGCTTGGAGGACCATTAACCCGTGGGCTTCTGGCTATGGGAAAGCCGAAGTGGCCGAAATGACAAAATTATTACTCTGCATTTTGAGACTAGGAAAAGAGCATGGAATGTACACCAGAGTACTCCTCTTATAACCATAAAGCCATTAAAAATATTTACTTTTGCTCAAACTCCATTCTTTTTGGGTGGTGTTTGTTACAAAATAAAGTCTCGTGACGCGTGGCATCTAGCCGAGAGTCGCTTGTTGTGTATTATAGAAAATTTGACAAGTGATTATTGTATGGATAGCTAATTCAGTATGCCATGACCTTACATCACCACCTATGACAAAAAAGCTACTTCAAGATCACTCACCCACCACATTGACCTAGGCCATTCATGGTGGGTTGCGCTATTCCACCACCGCCTACGATTAGCTCGAATTAGGCGTTTTATGGCGAGCCCTTTTTAGGGTCCACCGTACCACAGCCACGACTCTTCAAAGCCCTAAAAAGGGTCTGTCGACGTTCTCAGGATAAGAAACATGATCCCCGCTGCTCCGGGTTAAACTGAAAAAAAAAAAGTCAAGAACAGTCAAATTTAGTCAAGCAAAGTCAAATTTAGTCAAGCTAGGTATGGCAAGTAGTGAATTTACCCATAGTTAATGGAACATAAGTACTTAACATTGACTGCCATTATCATTTGTATTTTCTGTTAGGGCCCGCAAACGGACACGGAGTGTTGTGGAACGGGGAAAAGGACAGCTCAAGCGCCGCTTTCATGTCCTACACAGCGAGGTCCGAGTAACTCCCCCGGTGAAGGTGTGCAAGCTGATTCATGTATGCGGCATGCTCCACAACATCTGCAAGGACAGGAATATTCCCATTCCTCTCGATGCAGCTCAACCTAACGCTGAAGAAGCAGATCTTGCCGTGGCACAACCTGAAGGTGTGCAAGTTGTGCCGCCACTTCCAGCTGGTCAGCGGAATGAAGGTCGCCTGTATCGAGATGAATTCTGCAACTTGCATTTTCAGTAAGTTGGATATTTTATACATATATGTTTTTGGAATATAATCTGGGAAACACTCATTTCTTAAGAATCTGCATTATTCCGTATCATTATTATTATGAAACTACCTACTAATTAATTTGTTTTTCGTTCTAGCAATGAAGACTGAAACCTGTTCCTCAGCACGACTGGACAAGTACATGCAAATGTACTGTTCCACTGCATTAATAAAGTAATCAATCTATCAATCCATTATAACCCATATTCCTTTTGTAAACATTTGCAAATTAACATTCCCCTCTTTGTTGTCAATACTCTACAAACACTCATAGTACTCCTTCAATCTTCTTATACCTTCAACACTTATGATTACATTCCTATGCACACCTTTTACATTCATAGTTCATACACACCTTTTCATTCTTTTCTCATGCTCCCTTCACTTCCTTCAAGAACATCTCCCTATTATTCTGAAAGTCATTTCTCACCTTCCTCCCTAGCTCTTCACACATTGCCTTTTTATTATCTATTAGTGTTTTTTTTCTTTTACATCCATTTTAATCTATTTTCCTGTGCATTTGTACACTGTATCATTCCTGCATAAGCATAATTAAACTAGTACAACTAAGGTTTCACAATCATAGAACTACGTGCATCCTCTTCTACTTTTATTAGTATATTATTTGTTTTTCCTTTCCTTTCAATTTGGAACTTGAGCAAATTTGTTTTAAGCTGCATGGCTTCTGCTTTTATTTGGCAGCTGCCTCCTGTGCCCTTACAGCTGCCTCCTGCGCCTCGCAGCTGCCTCCTGCACCCTTGCAGCTCCTGGGTGAAGGCCAGGCACAAGCAGCCACCTCCTCTGCGGCTGCCTTCATGGCCCGTGCAGCCTCCTCCCCAGCCTGTGCAGCTGCTGTAGCTCTTGAAGCTACAGCCTCCTCCTCAGCAGCTGCCACCTTGCTTGAGCAGCTGCTGCATCCCCTCAGCTGGCACCTTCCCCCGGGCACCCCCCTCCTCAGTCTGTGGCTGCAGGGTGGGCTCAGGCACAATTATTACTGTTGGTGCCTCAACACCTCCCTGACCTACGAAGAGCTGGCTCGCTGGCTCTGCTGCGTCTTCACTGCAAGTAATGTAAAAGTCATGGAATGGATGTACAAATGAGCAGTTATAAACTAATGCAGATCTGCCATAGGGTATCTTTTTCCTTTCATATACTAGGGAGTAAATATGGCATAATGTTATGGAAATGGAATTCATACTTCATATTAAATTAACGACAATCAATAAGGTCTAGAAGAGTTGCATATCTTTGAGGGGATTGATATTAGGAGGAGAATTCAATGAGTTATCGGCCTAACAAAGAAGGAGTGGGGACAGGAGCCCGCCAATGCTGTAACATGTTGGTATAGGTTCCAACAAGTAATGCATGGGCTGGTATCCTTTCAACATTTTCTATTGAGTTACACGGTGACTTTTCACAAGTGATTCACCCACCATTCTTCAGGGACGGAATTTCATAATTGAAGACGAGATTGGAGAAGTGCATCACAGTCAAAGGCGGTTATGTTAAAACATAAAAAAGTAAGTGGAGTGAACCTTCCTCTATTTTTCCTCATTCTGAGGTAGGCCAAGAACTCATTGAATACACCTTAATTGAGAAATACTATGAACCAAGGTAGGATTGCATCAATTGACAGAAGTTGCTGTAGCTTTGACATTACCTGCAGGTATAGTTATTTTGAACTAAGATTTAAAATGAGAAGAAAATAACTAAAGAGTGTACTTCACAAATTAAACAAATAGATACATACATGTCGACAGTCCTTTGATGTCCAAGGTCATCAATCTCCTCAAATCCCGTGATGACCTTGCTGTCTTGCCCCAAGACGTCCCCGACAAGTTCATCAATGGGGTCAAGGGGAGGGGGTGGAGGGCCGCCACCTGGGAAAAAATAAAATTTCATGTATTTTTTGCTTTTTTCCCCTACTACTAAAGCACTACATTAGTGTCTTCTCAGAATGTAATGCTGAAGTGGATTATGACAGGTACTTTACTGAGATGTGATAAAACTTGTTTTTGTCTCCTGCCTGTAACTTGACCTCTCAACGAGAGTGTATCAAAACACCTCTTCACCCGGAATTGACCTCTCTTTTGGCTACTCTATAGTATCTTCTGTTGTGAGAGCGGCAATTAATGGGCTTTTTTTCGACACTTTTTGTTGCCCTTGAGCCGACTCTTTTGTTGTAAAACAAAATTATATATAAAAAAAATATATATATATAACTACTGTACTCCCACCACTATTCAAGATTGTGTGTGTTAGAAAGGAACATTTCTTCCTCTTTCATACTTTATCTTACATGCATCTCTGATGAAAGAAAGTATAAGTAATAAGGGTAGGAATGGACTCTACATAATATTCAATACAAACTTAAACTGATTTACCCATATATATATATAAACTAAACTGGCAGATTTATGGCAAATAGCATCCTCTTTTTTTCAATACCAAACTATTTCAATGTGATTGATTTCCATCAAACAGTTGGCTGTTGATGGCAACAAGTATGGGTATTGCAACATACTTCTATAAATATCCATGTTTGTATATATATATATATATATATATATATATATATATATATATATATATATATATATATATATATATATATATATATATTTTTATATATATATATATTAAGACAATGAAAACAAAATACTAATTTTAGTACATTGCCAGTATTTCATTACATACCTTATGAAACATCACTAGTTCTTCATATATCTTTTCTACAAACGTTCAATAATCATGGAAACGCTTTCAAAATCCAATTCAAGGACTATTTATTGTTGAAAATAGGGGATGCTCTATTCACGAAAGCGGAGCCCATTTTGGCGGCGGCCGCGGCGACAGTGCAGCCGGTGTTGTGAGAAATATCTCCTCGCAGAAATAAGACATATATAGGGGGGGGGGGGTGGTCATGGGGTGGTGCAGCCCCCCCTGGTTAGAAGGGGGCGTCGAGGGGGGTGATGCCCCCCCGTTAGCAGGTCGTAAAGTTCGGTTGGAGAAGTTAAATATGCTCCCCCACCCTAATCCCTCTGCGAAATATTTTGCGGCTGCACCGTCGCCCCGGCCGCCGCCAAAGGATGCTACTCTTTCGTGAATATTATCCCCTATTTTCAATAATAAATAGTCCTTGAATTGGATTTTGAAAGCGTTTACACACTTTTCAACGGGAATACGTCTCAGCGCATTTTCTCATAACGAATTTCTATTTTACTATTTCTAACTTCAACAGTCGTAATATGAGGTCAAATAATTTAAATCAAAGAAAATTATGTCAATAATATATTATATTCCATGAGTTTAAAGTTAATAAATTTTGAGCCGTGCATTCTAGCGGCTCACGGTGTTGTTGATTTACTGTGCTATGGCCGACAGCAAGAAGAAGAAGAAGAAGACTTTTGACGGTCATTATACTGACGGTCATAAATTATGTTAGCTATGACGGTAAGTTATGGTCGACCATAAGCACTATGTAGAATACGGGCCCTGTATTCCACCGTGCGGTCCGCAGCGCAGGTGGGCGGCGTAGTACCCACGACAAAGATGGTGGAAGTCACGACCAGGGCTGTGCGTCCCTATTCGTATTCCCACATTAGAAACCGTAAGGAGACTGTCCTGGACCGCCTTAGGGTGGGCCGCACTCGATACACACATAGCTTCCTCATGTCCCCGGGGAATTCAGCCCTACTGTGATGACTGCCTGGTCCCCTGACTGTTCGGCACTTGGTGGTCGAGTGCCTCAGTCTGGGGACCTGCGAGAGCGGTACCTCCCCCGGTGCCGGGACGGAGATGGGAGCTTCTATCTGTGGTGCTGGGGGGGAAGGCACTCCTCCCGCGACATGACGTTTATGGCTTCCTACAGGAGGCTGGCGTCCTCAACTTCCTGTAGTTTAATTGACCTTATATTGTTGTTTTACCATGTATTTTACTGTAACTTGTTTTATATAGTTTTATTAGTGCTGTTTTTATCACGTTTTAATTTTATTATTTTTTTAATAATTTTACTAGTGTTGTTTTTTTTGTAATGTTTTCACTTTTGTTACCTGTTTTATATAGTTTATCAGTACGTTCGGCGCCATATGACCACGCAGTTGCGGCGCCAAGAAATGAACGCCCCAATAATCAATCTTTCTCCCATTTTGTTCACGTCCTGACAGCCTCGCTTCACCCTGCCGCACCACGACCCCGCTTCGTCCCGGAGCTCGCACCGTCGTCAACACAATCTGCTCCACCTGCAGCGACTTGATCTTGATATTCCGGTAGCTTAAGTTAATCACGGTCTACCGCCATGGCGGATTCCTCAGATTGAAGTCTCCTTAACTCCCACTTCTAAGGCAGATCAACCACTCCACCAGAAACAACTAGCCATGGAGCTATTTCCTTCATTCCCACTTCCAAGGCAGATCCACCACTCCACCAGAAACAACTAGCCTTGGAGCAGTCTCCTTCACTTTCACTTCCAAGGCAGATCCACCACTCCACCAGAAACAACTAGCCTTGGAGCATATCGCCATATCCGTCCCTGCCGCGCACCATCTATATGTCGACGATTCCGTGCATTCCGATGGGAGCGCGGGCTGCGCTCACTACTCGCCAGATGTGGACCCGCCAGAGGGAGGCTGGTTTGGTCGCAGGTTACCCAACTCGTCCAGTTCTACGTACTGTGAGCAGCAGGCACTTTTGCTGGCTGTCAATCTCTGTCAGCGACGATTGAATGGGATGGTGGTGCCTACAGGCTATCTGGTCTTCACAACCCACGCACCGCTCCCTCATCCACAAGATCTTGCATCAGTTAGTCGCTGCTCAGGATACTTCCTCAGATTCCTGTGGATTCCTTCCCATGTTGGGATCACTGCAAACGATCTGGATCTGGATCTGGACAATAATGCGCAGGGCACCAAAGAAGGTGCATAACACGCATATTTGTTGGCTGTTGTGGGGACGGGGGAGCCGAGTGTGCAGGGAAGTGAATCAAGTGTAATTGTTAGTGTTGATGTGTTGTGGTGACAAGTGAGTATGTATTTGTTTTATGAATGAGTCTATTGTACCGCAATCTAAAATCTGTTGAGGGAGGCTGTTCCAGTCACGTATGGTGCGTGGAAAGTATGAGTGCTTGTATGCGTCAGTGTTAGCGTAATATGTTTGGTATTTATGGATGTTTGTGTTACGAGTACGTTGACTGTTTACCTTGTGTAGGTATGTTTGTGGGTCACTGCCAATGTGAGTGTTTGTGATCTTGTACATAAGTGTAAGTCTGTGTGCTTGTCTGCGTATGTGAAGAGGGTCCATGTTAATCTGTTGTTTGATCCGTGTTGTGATTCCAGGCGTTCGAGTGTAATTGTTTGTAATGAACCTTGCCGCCTTGTTGTTGATTTGTTCTAACCTATCAATGTTTATGTGTGTGTAAGGATCCCACACCGTGGAGCAGTATTCCAGTGTTGGTCTCACATGTGAGTCATAAGCTATGTGTTTAATGTCAGGTGTGCAGTTATGTAAATTCCTCCTCAGGAACCCCAGTGTTCTGTTGGTTGTGGCACTGATATGGTCTATGTGGGTGTTGAATTTCAAGTTAGTTGAGAGATGGATACCAAGGTACTTGTGTGTGTGAACTGATTCTAAATTTGAATTATGGAGAGTGTAAGTGTGATGGATGGGGTTGTGCGCTCTGGTGAATCTTAATAGTTTGCATTTGTCTGGTCGGAAGTGCATCTGTCAGGTGGGCTCCCACCGCTCGACGGCGTCCAAGTCGTTTTGTAGTAGTCTGCAGTCGTCAGTAGTCTTCACTGCTCTAAACAGTAAACTATCGGCAGCAAATAGTCTAGTGGAAGAGCTAGGCGTTGACAGTGGAAGATCGTTAATGTACAGAAAGAAAAGAAGGGGGCCTAGAACGGTGCCTTGTGGGACACCTGAAGAAACAGGGACAGTGTCGGATGAAGATCCGTCAAGAAGAACACGTTGAGTCCTGTTAGTAAAAAATGCAGTGATCCAGTGAAGAATATGTCCTGAAATACCGTAGTATTTCAAATTTCAATTTTAATTTCAATTTTAATTGGCTGGTTCAGTCCGGTCACCTGTCTTGAATAAAGGATTAATGTTTGCCAAAAGCCAGTCAGAGGGCAATGAGGTGGATGATAGTGATTGGGTGAATATGGCCTGAAGGATGGGGGCAAGGATGGGGGCAAAGGATTTAAGGATGAAGACGGGAATGTTGTCGGGGCCAGTGGATTTAGTTGTGTCGAGTCCTTCCAGTAATTTCTGTATTCCGTTAGTCGTGATGTAAAGGGGAGCTATGGGGGGGAAGGGGCTGTGTGGCATGTTTGGTGTCAAGTTGTGTTCTTGTGTGTATACCGATTGGAGCTGTGTGTTGAGTATTTGTGTTTTGTGTTGTGGGCTGGTTACTAATGTGTTAGTGTTGTCTTTAAGTGATGTAATCGTGTTAGTGTCATGTTTGCGCGTCTTAAAGAATTTGAAAAAGCTTCTTTTGTTATTTCTTACGTTGTCTGCGAGGTAAGTTGCTATGTGTTTGCGTTCCGCTACTTTTATGTTTTTGGCAAATGTCTTTTGGTGATTTTTGTAGGCGGTCCAATTATCTGTTGTGTTGTATGTCTGCGCGCGTCTGTAGAGTCTTTGTTTCTTGCGATATTGTCTGCGTAGATCCCTGGAAACCAAGGGAAGTGTGTACCTACGAGAAAGTGTTTTTTTTTGTGGTATGTGTCTGTTCATTGAGGCGTGTATGGTGTGTTTCAGGTTGTTCCAGTTGGTGGAAGGAAGTCTTGTGTTTGGGTCAGTCGCAAAAAAGTCGGTGCTGAAGGCAGTTAGGTCTCGTTTGATCATGTCTAAGTCAGCCCTTGAAAAAAGGAAAATCTGTCTGGGTCTCTGTTTATGTCTAATCGGTCGGAGGTCAGCGTCAATGATGAGTATGTCATGGTCACTAAATCCTGGAACAACCTGAGTGTTTGTTATGTTAAGAATGTTGTCGGTGAGAAAAAGGTCAAGGGTGTGTGCTGTGGTCAAAGGGCCACCGTGGACAGCAGGGCGTGTTACAGTATGTGTTCGTGTTGGCTGGAGTACTGTTTGTGAGAGTGAAAATGTATTTATGATGTCAACGAATGTGTCGAGTAGTTGGCGTCTGTTTGTTTGGGGAATAATGGGGTTGGGGCGTCAGCATCAGGAGGTCAAATGGGGATATTGCTGTCCAGTCAATGTCGGTGAGGTTGAAATCACCCGTGATTCAGATGTGAAAGAGAAATTTGAAGGTTGTGTAAATAGTCTGTATTAGTAGAAGGCGGTATGTAGAAATCAGCAATAAGAAGAGATTTACAGTTGAATGTTTGTAAATGGACCCAGGTGATTTCGCAGTCTGTGTCAAGGTCAGGCCTATGCTGAACACAAAGACCCGGCTTGGTGGCGATGATAACACCGCCACCTTTGCCGAGGTCTGTCGGGCGGTCATTACGAAAAACGGTCATACTAAAGGGGGGAGGGAACAGCTCACTGCTGTCAACGTCAGAAGTCAACCAAGTCTCTGTCCCTACTATTATGTCTGGGTTATGTGTGGTGATTAGGTGGTGTAATTAGGCTATTTTGTTTTTGATACTGCGGAAATTAATTGTTAAAAATCGGAGGGAAGTGTGGTTATGATGTGGTGGTAGAGGAAGTGAAAGCAGAGGTGAGGATGGTGAAGAAGTAGAGGAGGGAGGTGAAACAGGACGTGATGAACATGGGGAAGAAAAGGAAATAGGGACTGGGGAAAGTGAAAAGGTAGGATCGGGGGAGGGTGATAGGGCAGACCTGGGTGTGTTAGTAACTGTGGTGAGAGGTGAGTGATGGTCTGTGGGTGTTTATGGGACTAGGTGTGAAAAATGGAGCCGGGTTATGAGAGGTGAGAGGTGTTGAGTGTTTGGGGTTCAAGAGGAGAAGGTATTGTGAGCCAGGGTTGTCTGTTATGTTGATATAGCGTGTCGAAGGAATTGAGCAGTGGAATATGATCAGCTGAGAAGAATGAGGATGATAAATTAGGTACGCCGCATCTAAAGCAGATCCACGAGAAGCTATTGTCAACCAATCCAGCGTAAGTCGGCGTGACAGACCCGATACAGCTGACGTGGTACCAGCCAGCATGCTCAGATCTATCACGACACAAATCACACTGGATGGCCCTCTGCCCCCACCTCACCGCCTTGCTACAAAGTTGGCAAGGATACTTAGGGCAATAAGGGCCAGGGTTGACCATAGCGCCCGTGTCTCCACATAGAAGCAGCAAGAGACGGATGGTGTGTCGTCTGTGTGCTTTTGTATCGTTGTTTGTGTGCCGTTCGAAATACTGAACCACGGTGAACGAAAACGACTGTTGTGTGTGAGTGCTTGTTTGTGGTTGTCGTGGGTGTGTTGTTGTGTCCCCAAATGTGTTAATGCATGTAGTATAAGTGCTATGAGTGTAACTGTGGTGTTAAGGAAGGCACTGTGTGTGCTAGTATTACGTTTTTCTTGTTTTACCTTTCGTGAGCGTGTACGGTGTTGTTGTGTTGTCAGCCACCTAGTGTTAATGTGCCGCTTCGTGAGCTGGAACAGCCTCGTCCGGCATGTAACGGTGTAAGGCTTGGTTGCGAGGAGCGGTGGGCGTGAGGGAAACACTTGCTGCCTTAGGTGAAATGTATTCTTAACCTAAAAGTACAGCGAGCGTTGGAGAGAGAGCCGAGACAATAGGTCTGTGTCGGTCAAGCTCTCAGGAAGGAGTGCCGAATCTGAGGTTGGAAAATAATGAAGTTACAATTGGTCACGTACGTCAAGGTGACCTCTAAACGATGAAATGCTTTGTATACATACTGAGAACGAACGGACGATAAACACTGACGGATGACATTCCTACAAAGGTGGCGTGATCTCTCTCTGAAGTGTTTTTTTTCCACTATACTTGCATTCCTAATCCATGGTAATATATACTGATAATAATAATACACTGATATAATTACAACTACTATAACACTGCTCGGTCACCTACCACTGATCGCGACCTCGCGACATCCCCCCAAAAATATAATTAGTAGTTGACCCGACATAGTGTGAACATGTTGAGCAGACTGCTTATGGCACAAGTATATTAAAACAATGGCTAAGCAGGAATACTCGTGTAGTAATGACATAAATAATGAGAGGTAACACCAGCGGGTGCGACATAAATCATAGAAAAATATCTCAATGGATAAACATAAAGACACAAGTATCTGTAGTTAACAAGTGGCATAGTTACAGAACATGAAATGCTCATCCAGTTCCCCAAAACTAATAAGAATAACAAAAGGTGGGAAACATATTACAATGTTAAGGTACAGGAGCAGGAGAATGACACATTTCTTGCGTTTTTCTTGCGTGAGAAAAAAAAAAACTACCTTGCCAGTGGCTTCCTTGCATCCTGTCGCCTCGTTTGAACAACCAAATAATCATGCAGAACAGAGTTCCTCCTAATAAGGTAGCACACAACGACGAGACTGACGAACATCAGAAACATTGGCACATAAATTCCAGGGTACAAGTAGGTGAGGTGCAAGTATTCAGGCAGCGTTTCCTCCAGGGTTTCTGCAAACTCAGTTTCGTTTGCAAAAGACAATGAATTAAGGAATTAGTCACATAGAGGCTGGAGAAGTGAATGTTATCGAGAGACCGCAGAGGAACCACTCGATGGGAAATATTTGCAGTGAAAACCAGACGGATCCGGGAGGGGTACGTTGTTATGTTATTGGAGCGGATATAGCATGCTTCCGCTATGGCATAGTGACCAATTACCTTTTGATAAGTGGTACCCTCCGGGCAGATTACTGAAACATAGAAGGACTGAAGGAAATATAAATAATGTAGACAATGAAAGTTCTTATGGAAAACAGGTGTTGGGGGTAGTTGCTTGTAAGGGCACAGGGAAAGAGCGTCAGACACGTTCACCCGGGTGAGGCGATCTCGCACCTCCTCCCCGAACCGGTAGGAAGCCAAAAGTGACGCAGAGCAATAGAATCGCCTGAAGACCGTCTCCTTGCAATATTGCAAGAGTGAGTAGCTACCGTTGAATACAGAGCGAAATCCTTCGCGATTAAGACAAGAGACGGGGTAGTGTCCAGGGCTAACACACTGTCCTTAGCGGAGAAGGGAAATGGAACAATTTCATGGGCCTCAAACTCGTCCGCCGTCTAAAACGGAACATTAATGTTCATGGCATCGGGCGTGAGGCTGGACTCAATGAAGGGGAACAAATATTGACTCATGTCTGGGTTGAACAAAGGCTTGAGACTATAATTTTGATACTCGATATGGATAGTCGTTCTCAAATCGTGTAGAGGGAACAAGGCAGGTTTGACTCTACCGTGCGCCGCATCTACCATGTTGCTAATAACCTGCTGATTCGCCGTTGTGACAGAGTTAATGACGTTTTCCAGGACATGCAAGGTCTGATCAAGAAGGAGAAACTGATTCACCTGGTCGATCTGTTTGACAACTATGGTGATAACCTCTGCCATCTTATTCGTTTGCTCTAGCAGTTCCTCAATGTGAGTATGCAATCGCGCAAGTTTTCTACAATTGGCGTTGATCACCCTACGATTTCGGGCAGCAAAGGAAAGTACACGATTGTAGTGGTCCCGCAAATCGCGCACGTCCTCGTCGGTTGCCGTATCGAATAGGAACTTTGAGGCGGACCCAACGATGTTGAGCAACCCCCTCTTTACCCGAGAGTGAACTGAGTGAAAGCTTTAGTCCTTGTCTACTTCATCAACCTTTCCCCGTAAGAACAGAATCCTATCCTCCAGTAGTTGAAAAAGATCCAGAGTTAGTACTAGAAGGTGCCTTTGACTCCCTAGTTTTGGTTGCCCGTATAGCGTCTGCCATGCCGAGTAGTTTTTCTGAGACTATCCTGATTGTGTCTGTGGTGTTGTTCAAGGAAGTATATGGATATTTCACGAGGAGCACATCTTCTATGAGGAAGACCTCCCTATGTGTGCCGTGAGGGCGCCAGGCTTCAGGTGGATGGGTGTCGTTGCAAGTAGGGAGCCGAGGTACAACAAGATGAGCAGAAAACGCAACATCATGATCTGAAAGTGGTGATAATGAGGTATTTAAACTCGTGGTCTCAAGTTATAGCTATGGGTGTTGGTATTGTTGAACATTTGACTCTGAAGGGGAATTACCAATATCAAGGTCCAAGGGTGAGGAAATTACGTTCAGACGATCACTGTGAACTTCTAGACTGATTCCACTATTTGGCTCAAGAACCTCGAACCTATTTCCCCTGACATTCCGAACAACTCGGTAAGGACCCACAAATTTAGCCCCCAGTTTCGAACTCCTTTCAGCTTGCTTAATCATAACTGTGTCACCCTCTTTTATTTCCACCGGGACGGCCTTTTTGTGTAGTTTTGACATAATTTCAACCTTTGTAGCTTTTAACGAACTCCTAACCTCTGAGTGTATCTTGGAAAAAAATATGCATCTGCTGTTGCGCGTACTCATCAATGTTGTAGAAAGGTTGGTGTGGTTTTGTTAGGAGGTCGTACGGAAGACGTTTCTCCACCCCATATAAGATGTAGTAGGGAGACTTCCCCGTAGAGTCGTTTACCGACGTATTTATGGAAGCGGCTATATGCGATAGCCAATCCTCCCAGTTATCGTGGAGATCGTTCACGATAGGCCTGAGGACCTGTAAGATTTTCCGATCCACCCTCTCCGCCAACCCATTAGCAGCTGGGTGGTAAGCTGTGATGAAGGATGGCGTGATGTTAAACTGAGCGCATATTTCGTCCAATACCGTGTTTCTAAACTCGGTGTCATTGTCACTCAAAAGAATTCGAGGAGACGAATGGGGACACAACACGTGAGTCACGAGGGCATGTGCCACGCGTGTGGCTGTCTTGTCCTTGAGAGGCGCTAGAACTAGGAACCTAGAGAACTGGTCGACGCACACTAATAAGTAGCGCGAACCATGTTGGATCTGGGGGAGCTGTAATAAGTCTATATTTACGACATCCCATGGCGCCTCTGGTATTGGGTATTGCAACATAGGTGCTGGCCCATTTACGAACCCCTTGTGCTTAGCACAAGCGACGCATTGTGCGACATGTTTTTCTACATCAACCCGTAATGTGGGCCAGTAGTATTTCTGTCTGGTGACAGAAAGTGTCATGTCACTTCCTCGGTGACCCGCAATGGGTGTGTCATGGACCAGCTTAAGCGTCACGGGGACGTATTTGTCTGGAATGACCAGTTGTTCTATAGGTACCTGTTTGGTTGGCCATGATATACAAAGGAGGTTGTCCTCTGATAGGAAAAATTGCGAAAAAGGAACTGGCAATTCTGGAAGGTTTGTTTCGTCTCCCGACTCTAGGGCGTAAATTAACCTCCTCCACACTGGGTGGTCCCGCTGAGTAGTGTGTAGCTCAGGTGAAGTGAAGTTGTGGATGACCTCTGGGGTGGTAGTCGCGCCTTTTGGAATATTTCGAGATAGGGCATCTGCGACCACATTTGTTTTCCCGGTGATATATTTTATCTCCGGATTGTATGCTTGGATCGTTAAGAACCATCTTGCCAGACGACCGTGTAGGTTTTTCCTTGAAAAGATCACTATGTCTCGAAAATGCTAAAGCCCATACAATTGCAAGCGCCTCTAGGTGGGTAACATAATAGTTCTTTTCCGGGCTGTTGGTACTCGACTGGCGAACGCTATTACATGCTTTTTGCCGGACTTATCTGTTTGCATAAGAGCGGCTCCTAGTCCACTGACCGAAGCGTCGGTACAAAGCAGAAAGGGGTCCTTGAAATCTGGAAAGACAAGGACCGGAGCCTGTGTAAGCGCTTTCTTTAAATCCTCAAAGCTCGTTTGTTGAGCTGGGAGCCACTGAAATGGTACGTCTTTCTTTAATAGATGGGTTAGGGGACTCGCGCGTGCTGTGAAGTCCTTTATGAAAGGCCTGTAGTATCCTGCGACTCCCAAGAAAGACCGTACCTTGTCTGTAGACGTTGGTTGAGGGAACTCGGCAATGGCTTTTACTTTGTCGTCCACTGTGTGGATGCCGAATTCGTCCACGACATGCCCCAAGAACTTGATCCGAGGCTTTAAGAATTCACATTTGGTGAGTTTGAGCTTTAATCCTACCTCTTGACGGTAAGAACCGTCTTTCTTTGGAACCAGAAACAAGGGTGAATTCCACGGTGAGTTCGAGTCTTTGATGACACCTTGTTCTAACATATCAGATATAAGCTGCTGCACTACTTCCCTCTGACTGTGTGGGAGTGTGTATGCATTTATATATACAGGATTGATATTGGGTTTTAACTTAATGTGGTGTTCAGCACACTGCGTAACTCCAAGCGGCTCGCCTGGTAGAGCAAGCGCCCCCCTATATTGTTCCAGCATCTGGACAAAGGTAGGCTTAATTTCGGAATAGTGTGCAACTTTTAGGAACGCCTCTAAATTAGCTGTGTCTTGTTTGTGAAAATCCTGACACACCGAGGTTATGCCTGAGACTTGGGCTGAAGGGTATTCAGCTGGTTCCGACTTTTCCCATACACTAGACACTGGCATAATCTAACACCGTGTTTTAAGGATACAGGGGATCCTGACGTGTTTATTACCAATGCCTCTGCAGTACCTCCCTCCTTGACTGTCGCGAGAGTTACCTCCACCGTCACCCGGTGTATATGTGGTGCTCCGTTAATACACACATCACTGCCCGTTGGAGGGGCGTTAGGTAACCGGATTTTAACAAGTTTTGCAGCACGATCCGGGACTATTTGAGGTTCTTCTACGGCTGCCGCTACTGTCCGCCACAAGTCTGTAATGTTTTCGTGTGGTTTGACGGTAAGAGGTGACACTTGGGTGGTGGCAGATCCTGAGTCTGTGGTGGGTTGGTCATTTTCCCCCCCTGAGGGTGGGATTACTGGTGACATAGGCGATGGATTTACCATCCCTTGTATGCGTCGTCCTTGATACACGATCGCGTTGCTTTCATGGTGTATGGTTATGTGCAGGTCTTTCATGGCGTTTATTCCTAAGATCCCATCTACAGGTAAAGCAAACCTGCTAGATACATCAAAGAAATCTCGAAAGGGACATACCTTTTCATGTAAGCTGACTGTTAGTGGTACTCGCCCTAGGATTCCTAAAGTGGTGCCTGTCACGCCTATCACATTCAGGTCGTTCTCTTGGAGCGACTAATTTCCCCCTCTCGCCCGTCGTGTCAGGGACCTATAAGCGGAGTCTGATATTACATTGACTGTCGCACCTGTGTCTACCACTAAGGTGAGTGAAATTTTGCCCACCTTGCAAGGGAGGGCAATTATGCTTGTCCGTCCCAAGGCGGCAATGACTGAGTCAAGCTGCTCCCAGTTTGTATCGTCCTTATGGGATATTTGGATGTATGCCTTGGGGCTGGCACGGAGTCATGCCTGTTTATTCTGAAAAGTGGAGGGATTTGGTTTACTGTCCGCCGAGGACTTGTTCTTCTGTTCCTCCTTGGCCTTTTGTATTGCATAACAACTGTCTGTACCATGAAAATGGACATGGCAAAAGGTAGTCTTCCGGTGATGGTTTGGCCTAGGGTTCCTGTGTGATGAGTGACGGCTGCCTCTGTATCCCCCTGATCTCCTATCAGATCCCTGTGTAGAGTGTGTTGAGTCCCTACGTTTCGAGAAGCAAGTATTCTCGGAATGTCCTGACTGTTTGCAAAACCTACAGGTGAGCGATGCCTTACTTTGTGCCTGCAATGCTGCGGCTGCTGCTAGGGGTTGATTGTGAGTGTGTTCTTGAACCTTGACTTCTAACTCTGAGACGAAGTCAACCAACTTCCCGCCTGGTTTGAAGGTCAAGAGAAGGGCAGAACGGCGGTTCTTCTCTGAAATATGAAATAAAAAAAATAAAAAACTCCAAGACGGTCTTCCCCTGTTGTTTTTGCATACTGCCCCCAGGGAGCCATTGCGCGTCTTCTAGACTGTTGACACAGTCAACCGCCAGCTGATTTGCCTCAGTCATGGCGTCCCAAATCGGCTTTGTTGAGGAATTTTGGAAGGACTCGACTCGATGCTTGGTTTACTCCGCCCCGAAGATTTTTATGAAGTTCTTTTTAAAAATTTCATAGTTTACTCAATGTCTCCCGAAGCGAACGCCGAGGACTGCATCAAATTTAGTGCCCGAGCCTGGAAGTAACCAGGACCGAATGAATGCAATTTTATCATGATCTTCCGTAATGGATGAATTTACGATGGCAGACTCACATAGATCTACGAACTGTCTCGCCGAATAATCAGACTCACTGCCGGAGAACTGTCGGATACTGGCGTGAGTTGGAATGACCCGAATCGGTGGAGGGTGGAAGTGGGATGTGCCCCCGGCAGGAGGGGGTGGAGGAGGGGGATCGGTAGGCATGTTCGAGTTTGGTTGAGTGGGTTGTAAGTATTCCGACGGACACGGAGATGAACGATCCCTGCCTTCTGGAATTGATGAGTAATGAGTGCCTGAACGTAATTTTACCTTATTAAGTTCATCGGTGTTTGTATCGTGCTCCACTTCCTCTTCACCTGAGGGACGTGTTAACTGTTTAAAGGTGTCGCCGAGTTTAGCGAGAGTGTCTTTGTTCATAATTTGGCTTAACTCAGCGACAATATATTACTATAGTTTAATGGCTGTAATTTTGTTTTACGCGTCTGAATATAATATTTGCACAGCACCCCTAAAAACAAGGAGATGGTTAGCAAGTAGCCCGTTAGACGTAATAGAATGTTATGGTT
Source organism: Eriocheir sinensis (assembly GCF_024679095.1). NCBI lineage: Eukaryota > Metazoa > Arthropoda > Malacostraca > Decapoda > Varunidae > Eriocheir > Eriocheir sinensis. Next base: position 177,169 of record NW_026112180.1, on the reverse strand, counting down.
ATAATGTTATGTTATAATGTTATGGTTATATGAAATAATGTAACCAATAACGTAACGGTTATATGGTTAGGAGGAATAAGTGAGTATGCCTTGAAAGTGCGGTTTTCTTCCGAATGGCGAGAAGAAAACGTGGTGTATGTTAAACTAAAGGAAATCAATCGCGTAAGAGAGACAACTGGAATTATATCGATAACGTACGCGTATGATTGTTAATTCGTACATTTATGTACGACAAACAGTGTTAGATACACATAAATAAAAGAGTCATGCCTCTACTTGAATGAAATTGCAATTAGCTTATTCGGCACATTCTAACAAAACAGGATAATTAACAATACCAAGATTATTCAGCTGATTGAGGACTGGCGGCGAGGTATGTCGTCGCCTTGAAGGTGCCTGGAGCCTGGGGTCGCGTTGGAAGCACTTGGCTGGCGGCAGGAGTGCGTTGATTGTTGATTGATGGCGTGGAGGCGGACCTCGTGTAATGGCTGCCGGAGATATGCTGACTGAGCGAATTTCGGTGGCGGCTGCAGGAACTCCTTGCCAGACGTAGGACGGCTGCGGTGTTCGTTGTATTTTGCGTGGTATGGGGCAGCGCTGGCGCCCTGGGTATGTGACCTCTTGTGTAGGCGCCTGTAGTGGTAATTGCTTGTAGTCACCGGGAGATGTCCGAGCTTGCCCTTGGTTGAGTGATGCCGTAGGAGGTGTGGTCGACGGTCCTGGCAGCGGCAGTGTTGCCGTTTTTTTTTTTTTTTTACAACAAAGGAGGCAGCTCAAGGGCACACAAAAAAATAGAACAATAATAAAAAAAAGCCCGCTACTCGCTGCTCCTAAAAAAGAAACAAAAGAGGTGGCCGAAAGCAAGATCAAATACGGGAGGAGAGATGTCCTGATACCCTCCTCTTGAAAGAGTTCAAGTCGTAGGCAGGAGGAAATACAGATGAAGGAAGATTGTTCCAGAGTTTACCAGCGTGAGGGATGAAAGAGTGAAGATGCTGGTTAACTCTTGCATAAGGGGTTTGGACAGTATAGGGATGAGCATGAGTAGAAAGTCGAGTGCAGCGGGGCCGCGGGAGGGGGGAGGCATGCAGTTAGCAAGTTCAGAAGAGCAGTCAGCGTGGAAATATCGATAGAAGATAGAAAGAGAGGCAACATTGCGGCGGAATTTAAGAGGTAGAAGACTATCAGTATGAGGAGGAGAGCTGATGAGACGAAGAGCCTTAGCCTCCACTCTGTCCAGAAGAGCTGTGTGAGTGGAGCCCCCCCACACATGAGATGCATACTCCATACGAGGGCGGACAAGGACAGCAACTGTGCAGGGGAGAAGAACTGGCGGAGGCGGTACAGAACGCCCAGCCTCGAGGAAGCTGATTTAGTAAGAGATGAGATATGAAGTTTCCAGTTGAGATTTTGAGTTAAGGATAGACCGAGGATGTTTAGTGTTGAGGAGGGTGATAGCTGGGTGTTGTCAAAGAATAGGGGATAGTTGTTTGGAAGATTGTGTCGAGTGGATAGGTGGAGAAACTGTGTTTTTGAGGCGTTGAAGGACACCAGGTTCTTCTTGCCCCAATCGGAAATAATAGTAAGGTCTGAGGCTAAGCGTTCTGCAGCCTCCAGCCTTGAGTCGTTAAGTTCCTGTAGGGTGGGTCTTCTATTAAAAGAAGTTGAGTAATGCAGAGTGGAATCATCGGCGTAGGAATGGATAGGACAGTTCGTATTGGAAAGAAGATCATCAATGAACAACAGAAAAAGAGTGGGAGATAGGACAGAACCCTGTGGGACACCACTGTTAATATATTTAGGGGGAGAACAGTGACCGTCTACCACGGCAGAAATAGAACGGTCAGAAAGGAAACTGGAGATAAAGGTACAGAGAGAAGGATAGAAACCGTAGGAGGGTAGTTTGGAAAGCAAAGATTTGTGCCAGACCCTATCAAAAGCTTTAGATATGTCCAGCGCAATAGCAAAGGTTTCACCGAAACGGCTAAGAGAGAGGATGACCAAGAGTCAGTTAAGAAGGCTAGGAGATCACCAGTAGAACGCCCTTGCGGAACCCATACTCGCGATCAGATAGAAGGTCAGAAGTGGAAAGGTGCTTTTGAATCTTCCGGTTAAGATTGATTCAAAAGCTTTAGATGAACAAGAAAATAAAAGTATAGGAAGGTAGTTTGAGGGATTGGAGCGGTCACCAAATTTAGGCACAGGCTGTATGAAGGCATACTTCCAGCAAGAAGGAAAGGTAGATGTTGACAGGCAGAGGCGAAAGAGTTTGACCAGGCATGGTGACAGCACGGAGGCACAGTTTTTAAGGACAATAGGAGGCACTCCATCAGGTCCATAAGCATTCTGAGGCTTGAGGCTTGAGAGGGCATAGAAAACATCATTTTGAAGAATCTTTATAACAGGCATAAAGGAGTCAGAGGGGGGATGAGTAGGAGGAATATGCCCAGAATCGTCCAGAGTGGAGTTTTTAGAAAAAGTTTGAGAGAAGAGTTCAGCCTTAGAGATAGATGAGACGGCAGTGTTGCCGTCAGGACTGAGGAGTGGAGGGAAAGATGAAGAAGTGAAGTTGAAGGACATGTTTTGGCTAGATGCGAGAAGTCACGGGAAGAGTTAGAGAAAGCAAGGTTTTGGCATTTTCTATTAATGAAAGAATTTTTGGTTAGTCGGAGAATAGATCTGGCACGATTTCGGGCAGAAATGTAAAGTTCATAATTAGCATTAGTTTGAAGGCTCTGGTACCTTTTGTGAGCTGCCTCTCTATCATTGACAGCACGAGAACAAGTGTAATTAAACCAAGGCTTTTTAGCGTGAGGAGTAGAGAAAGAACGAGGAATGTATGCCTCCATTCCAGAGACAATCACCTCTGTGATGCGCTGAGCACACACAGAGGGGTCTCTATCCTGGAAGCAATAATCATTCCACGGGAAATCGGAAAAGTACATCCTCAGGTCGTCCCACCGAGCTGAAGCAAAATGCCAGAAGCATCGCCTCTTCGGTGGGTCCAGAGGGTGTACAGGAGCGATAGGACAGGATGCAGAAATAAGATTGTGATCGGAGGAGCCCAACGGAGAGAACAGTTTGACAGAATAAGCAGAAGGGTTTGAGGTAAGGAAGAGGTCTAGAATGTTGGGCCGGTCTCCAAGACGGTCAGGAATACGTGTAGGGTGCTGGACCAACTGCTCTAGGTCGTTGAGGATAGCAAAGTTGTAGGCTTGTTCACCAGGATGGTCAGTGAAAGAGGATGAAAGCCAAAGCTGGTGGTGAACATTGAAATCTCCTAGGATGGAGATTTCAGCGAAGGAAGAGTGGGTCAAGATGTGCTCCACTTTAGAATTCAAATAGTCAAAGAATTTTACATAGTTGGTAGAGTTAGGTGAGAGATAGTTGTGCCGCGGCCGTGTTGCTTGTAGCTTTTCGGGGCGGTTCGTGGGTGTGGCCTCCGTGGGCGGGGGCCCGAGGGTGTGACTGCTTCTGCTGCGGAACTGGTGGCTTGCAGTGAGCTCGTAGCCCGATGAATGGAGTTGGCCTGTAAAGAGCTTGTAGCTGTGTGTTGGTTTGTAGCGGGCGGGGCGGCCCGTAGCTGTGGCCCCCCGTCGTCGGCCGCGGAGGCCTGTTGCCGGCTTGCTCGTGACTCCTTCCTTCTACGCCTGTCCCCGGATTTTTCGGTGAATTCTTGTGGCTTGTAGCTGTATAACCGAAAAGGTAGCGATGGCTATGGCACGTTGGGACACCGGCTGCAACCAATAATGTAACGGTGTAAGGCTTGGTTGCGAGGAGCGGTGGGCGTGAGGGAAACACTTGCTGCCTTAGGTGAAATGTATTCTTAACCTAAAAGTACAGCGAGCGTTGGAGAGAGAGCCGAGACAATAGGTCTGTATCGGTCAAGCTCTCAGGAAGGAGTGCCGAATTTGAGGTTGGAAAATAATGAAGTTACAATTGGTCACGTACGTCAAGGTGACCCTAAGCGATGAAATGCTTTGTATACATACTGAGAACGAACGGACGATAAACACTGACGGATGACATTCCTACAAAGATGGCGTGATCTCTCTCTGAAGTGTTTTTTTTCCACTATACCTGCATTCCTAATCCATGGTAATATGTAATGATAATAATAATACACTGATATAATTACAACTACTATAACAGGCAGTTTAAAGTAGGGGGGGGGGGTAATTCTAATGTTTATATCTTTGCACAGAATTATGTTATCTCTATACATTTAGGCAATGGGACACCATCGGTTTGTTTATAGCTTCCAAAAACCCATATGGACGGAGCGTTGAAAATTTAAAGTACCGCGCAGGTCGTAAAATTATCCAAAATTGCCATATCTCCATAACTATTAGTGCTACAGAGTTGTAATTAGGCTCAAAATGTTCCTAGTGCCCATATTTATATTCACGCGCACAGTTACATTTTGTGAAACCTTGCCCGCCTGATGCTGATTCTGCTATGATGGCGGAACGCAAAGAAATTACTTTGTCAAGACAGATATCCTCAATGTTCAACAGTCGTTGAGGGCATAAATCAAACTGATTTCGGGAATAGCCCCCTCTTAGCACACCAGCTTTCACCCCAATAGTGTATGTGTCTGTGGAAATGTCCCTATTCAAAATAACACCTAGAATGTTCCTGGCATCACCTCTGCCACGGTTCACCAAGGGCACAGGAACTGCCACATTGTCTCCCACTTCACCACTTTTGAAATCGACTTTACTTCTTTTCACCATTCTCTCTGCTTGAGATAGCTGGCCTGAACACACCGCTTTCCGAGCTCTTTTTATGCTCTCAACATGCACAGTCAGATCGTTGTCAGTTTCTGTCGCAGAAGGAGGAGCTGATTCAGATGAAGTAAAGGCGGTGTCAGTTGAAGAGGGACCAGTTTCAGCCGAAGAGGAGACAGTAGGGGCGGGTTCAGCCGAAGAGGAGGCAGTAGGGGCGGGTTCAGCCGAAGACGAGGCAGTAGGGGCGGGTTCAACTGAAGTGAGGCCAGTGTCAGTCGAAGGGGCAAGAGATTTAGCTGATGCCAAATCAAGTCTGGCCAGATCGTGTTCAGATTCCAAGTTGTCCAGGATTTCTCGTGGCAGTGAGGATGTTGTAAGTCCCACTCGAGCCTCATTCCCAAAAGGGCTGAGTATGGTGACCGTTTTATTCCAGCATGGTGGGATGAGTTTTCTGGAACTGAACAAACTTGATTCCAGCGACCCAGTCTTGACTGTTGTTATCAGCGAGCCAGGTCACTAACATGTCCTTGATGTCCCCATTTGCTCGCTCGACGGACACTTGACTTTGGGGGTATCTTGGCTTGCCATGGACCATCCTTAGTGCTGGCCAAAACTCCTTCAGTTCACAAATTACATTTGCTGTGAACTCTGTTCCATTATCGCTTTGCAAAATGGCAGGAGCTCCAAACAAAAAAAAATGTCCAAAAGCTGGCTAGCGACTTCTATTGGGCGTTTGCTTTTGATGGCACGCAACACACAAAATTTGGTAAGGTGATCCTGGTAGACCATGATCCACCTGTACCCATTGTAACTCAGCGACTGCATGTCGACTAAATCGACCTGACCACGACAGGCAAAGTCTTTGGTCAGAATGGGGCGAACGACGACGCCTGTCGTTTTGGGCCTAACTCTCTTTTTCTGGCACTGAGTGCAAAGTGACTTGAATAGTTCAATGGTTTGTACACTGATGTTTGCATATTTCTTCTTTACTTCCTTCAGCATCCGGTCCCGACCTCCATGCCCGGTAGCGATGTGTGAACTTCTGACGATGTCAAACATTTCTTCGATTGGCACGTAGTACAGTGGGGGTTCTTCCACATGGTCTCTTTTCTTGATAAGCTTTTCGACTTGCCCACACCTCAGAACTTCATACCTGAAACAACATGAAACAAAAGTGCACCTTTATTTTAATTGCACCATAAACACAGAGATAAAGAAATAGGTGGCATGCATTCCACACACACACGCACACACATACACGTACGCACATGCACACACACACGAGAGAGAGAGAGAGAGAGAGAGAGAGAGAGAGAGAGAGAGACCAACAACCAAACAACCATGAAAACTGAACAACCAGTACTATCCTCCACTACCACTACTATCCTCCATTACTGCCAACACTATCGCTATTGAGGTTGAGTTGTGAAAAGGCAACAACAAACAGTCCCTGGCTTGAGTCCTTGCCCACTCCCGTACCCACGCTTTCATATCTGTTAATGGTGAGCTGTATACTGTAACCTAATTCACCATATTGCTAAGCTTATAACAACGTACTGAAAATTTGGGGGTATCTTGGCTTGCCATGGACCATCCTTAGTGCTGGCCAAAACTCCAAAACCCCTACTGTACGCTGTAATAAATGTTTAAGACACATTAAGGGAAGTTACTGTTAAGTTGACCTGCTTCACACCCGACAGAGAGAGAAGAGAGAGAGAGAGAGCACTGGATCGATAATCAGACATTAAAAAATGTTATGTTACTTCCTCAGGATATGGTAATCATGTTGAGTTTTGGACGCTTGCGACACAGCTGCATTTTCACTTCTTCAAGCAGTTTTGAGTATTCCTCCTTGTTAAAAAGCTGTAGCATTTTCCTGCATTTTTGATCTTCAGAAGTTCCTCTTTGAAACGATCTTCAATACTGCTTGGGGTTGCCATCTCGACTCTATCAACAGCTTTGCTCTGCCTGACAGTTCCCAGATGTACTAAACTCTGTTGTTTTTTTCAGTTGGTGAAATCAGCTGCTTTGAAGCAGTTTGAAGCAGTTTACTGATTCATCGATTATGATTTGACAAATTTACCAATTATAGTTGATGCTCCAGTAAATTTGTAAATTTCCTAAATTTTTTAGTAACTTTGTAAATTTACTGATTGAAACAGTCACTTTTTAAATTTCCTGAAAATTCTAGGAAATTTACAAATTTATTGTTTTGAAGATTTTACTGTAACATATAAGCCTAAGTACAATATTTTCAAAGTTGTTGCAAAAAATGATTTTTTCCATCATTTTTATGACAGTATCCTGAAAATGATCATAACTGATGTGGCCAATATTTCATTCTTATTTCTTATATTTTCAGATTGCTGAAATTTGAAGTATAATGGCTGCCAAATACACCCGCACGAACACCCAGAAGACACTGTGTGGAACTGTTTATTCTGAGAGTTTCAACTTGCCACTTGGTGTGCTTCCTTCCAAGAAGAATGTTGTTGAGTGCATGGTGTACCTCATGCGAAAGGACCGAGCAGGGAAACAGCAACGGACAGTTCAAGATGGTGCTAACCTTCTTGCTTTCATCCTGGTACAACATTGGGAGTACTGCAATGTCTACACCATTACCCAATTGAATGTTGCTAAGCGTGTTGTCTAACTATACTCAGAGTTCAAGAGCAATACTCAACAGTGAAAAGCAAGGCAGACAGAATCATGGAAAGCCAGAATGAAAATATATAATGAAGATATGCTGAAACTGTTTGACATATTCTGTGAAAATGAAGTGGCCAGAGCAAAAACAAGAAGAAATTCAAGGTGTTGCCATGAGTCAGATGGAGTGGGACTTCCTCAAGGACATGAGAACCACAAGAAAGATGTTCTGTGAAGACTTCGTTGATCGTCAATGGCAGAAGTCAAGACAACATCATTTGAAAGTAGAAGAACGTGTGATGCGCCAGCTGGCAGCCAAGCAGAAAGATGAGGAATCACAAAAAGATCTCCCCTGGGATGAAGTAAATCTTAGCATAGATGATGATACTGAAAGTGATGTTGAAGAACCTGCCTATCAACTTCAGGTGGAGGAAATGGAACTCAGCCGGCGAGTGTCCATTGGCTTTGAAGAACCATCCACCTCAACATCTGATAACATGCCACAAGAATTCTGCCACATTAGAGATAGTGTGAGGAAAGTTAGACCAGAATTTTACAAGGTGATAGACAAGCTGAAAAGTAAATATCACTGTTCAGCAAATCAAGCCACAGCAGCAGTCATAGAGGTGGCAAATGGAATGTTTGGAAGAAAATGGAAATACCATTACCATGATGAAGAGGATTCCATAAATCTTGATAATGCTCCTCATGTGAAAAACATTCGTGAATCAGGCAAGGCAATCAGTGCCTTGGCTCTGGCTTGTATTGTAGATGAAATGATGGAATCGGAAGATGTTGTGATTACATACCACAGTGATGGTTCGAAGAAACAAGGAGCAGGTGGATACTCAGTACAAGGCATCACCATTAATGGTAAATATAGACCATTCCCAACTTTGCCCATTGCCAGTGAAAGTCTAACAAATCTTGCAAAACTGAAATTGACAATATTGAACATACTGGCAGTGTGTGGTGATGTTGATGCCACTGAGATTTTCAAGAAACTAACTTTTCAGGAAACCGATGCAACAGCCCATAATTTTGAAGTGGATGAGCAAGTGGCAATGGAGCTGGGAACATACCATATTCCAATTCATTTGCTGTGTCACACTCACCCTGCTCTGATGTTTAACAGGAAAATGGTGGACCTATTCAGCAAAATTGAGAAAGAAATTGGCCCTGATAAGATTTATTCAACTTGCCTTGTAAATGCCACCACATCTCATGATTCTGTCACAGAACAGTTCATTGACTGTGCCACTCATCTTATATCACATGACTTTGATCACAAAGCATGGAACAAAGCCACTGAATTTGATGTCCATATTGAACCCCGAAAGAATCTTGCTGTCTCTCTAAAGAAGGAAAGGTTCAACAGATTTGTTTGTTTGTGTGCAGTAACACTACACCATGAGGCAGACCTGCGAGAATTCCTGGAAAAGTATGACACAATCACCAACACTCTTGCATACATTGTAAGAGCTTTTCTGGATGTGGAGTTTATCAGTGTATTTCTAGTATGTGCAGCTGTGACTATGAGCATTTGATTACGGCGATGCAACAACTTTATCAGGATCTCACTCAGAGCAATCCCACTGCATTGCTGGACTTGACAAAGCCTGCTTTCAAATTTGTGGATAAGCGAAGATTTGATTCCTGTAAATGGGAAAACAACATTCTCTCATCATTGTCAAGTAGCATCACTGAATGCAACGAAAAAGCTCTGCAGATTTTGACTGTTATCCTTCCATCACTGGCTGCAGGCTTCTGTCAGCAAAGAGGCAATGTATTTGGTTTTGGGGATTTTGACCCAGAGAGTGGCACTCTTGTGACTCAGCATGACATGGCATTGCTGAACAAAGCCCCAATCAACAACATTGATGCTGAGAGATCAGTTGGCAGTATCAACTATGAGCTACAACGTCGGGGAGCCAAACAGCTGGCAGCAGATGGATCAGCTCATCTTAAGGCCAAATCAGTGGATCTGATTGAACTTAGACCTGTTGACTGCTTCAAAGACTATGGCAAAAAAGCTAAAAAGGCTAACAAACTTGTAATGGAATGAGCAGAGGCCCAAGCAAACTTGGAGAGGGTTGGCATGACAAGTAAGGAAGCAGCAAAGGTGTCCTGTGAGAAAAGAAAGCTTTCTGATCTTGACAAGTTAGTGTCCTCAGGTGGCCCATTCACCAGAGCAAAGCAGGTTGATGATTACTTGAAGAAAAAGAAGCCAAGTAACAAAGAAAAGCAGGACAGACTTTACACAGAGGTTAGGTATGCTCGGGATACAACACTGTCTCTCCCACGAACAAGTGAACTGTTCAGACTCAAAGAAAAGTCCCAGACACTTCCATTACAAAAGCTGGCAACAAACCTCAAATTGTATCTGAATAAAGTGTCAACCAATGCATGTGTGACTTGGCAGGATTTTGATACTGCTGTTGCTACAATAACAGCTGCTGCTGAGCAACTGTGAATGAAAACTCAGGCATATATCTGTATCTTCTGGACAATACTGACATTATTATTATTATTATTATTTTTTTTTTTTGCCATATTATTGCCGGTGGCATCTTCCCAGATGGTGCTGATGGGGCTTTCCAGCTTCTTCTTGGGGGCCTGATGGTCAGGTGCGCCCGTTGCGTTGCAGGCAGCAGCAGTGTTTATAGTGGCGCCATGCTGCCCATGTGCCCCCGTAACTAATTCTTGATTCGCTTGACGGCTTCCTCTAAGTCGGGTTGATGGGTGGTCTTCAGGACAGCATGTGGGTAGTTTTAAGCCACTCGGCGGTGACCGAAAAATCCGAGTGGTAGCGTGAGGATTCGAACCCGCGTCGTCCATCACGCGGCAAATGTGGGCCCAGTACGCTATCACCTCGGCCACCGCCTACCCTAGTTCCACTAGTTGTTTCTCTGATCACTTCGAATGCACAAGAACATGTATAAAGTGTATATGTGCTTTTGACATATAATTTAGAAACCTACTCTGTTGCTTATAACTAGTTCATTATAACCACGTAATTCTTTACATGTTCCTGAGATAAAAAAAAATAAAAAATAAACAGATTTTGTTTGTTTGAATTGTTCGTATGTACTGAAACTAGTTTTTTTTTTGTCAATTACTCTTAAAAACGCCTGATAGGCTTATTGTTACTATAGAAGATGAATATAAACTTGGAGTCTAAGAACATTTTGAGCCAAATTTCAAGTCTCTAGGTGCAACGGTTCTCAAGACATGACATTTTCATTGACATTTTTGGTGATTTTCGAACCCGATAGCTTCATCGGCTCCGTCCATATGGGTTTTGGGGACCAAATGACCCAAAAATTGGCCTGTTGTCCCTGCGAACTACCATTGCCTGACGCTGCCACACCTTCCCTCCTCTACCTCAAGCAGACCATACACTCTCCACCGCATGGATGCTGAACGCGGTCAGAGTGTATCCATTCAACATTATGACCACTAACGTTTACTTCACCCGAGGTATCGCCGACACGGACTCATGGTCCACAGACATAATATTGTGACTGCCCGGCTTCGACTGGGATACAGACCGCTGTGGCAGGTCTCCAAGGCGGGGGACGTTCCCCACCCCCACTGCTGTGTGTGTGTGACTGTCCCAACGCCAACAGCTTCCCACCACACTGCCTGAGTGTCCTTTCAGTGAAGCCTTTTTGCCCCGGGACCAGACTTGATACATGTCCGTCAGTTCCTCTTAGCTGACAATAATTTAGACACTGTCTAAATGCAACACCCACACTTTGGTGGGTGCTGAAATTTACCTTAGAATGCTCATGTACATTCCAATCTTTAAGTACAGCTTCACTGTTCGTGAGCGTGTCCTGCGTGTCACGAGTACCATGAATATATATATATATATATATATATATATATATATATATAGATATATATATATATATATATATATATATATATATATATATATATATATATATATATATATATATATATAATACCTGTACTAAGTTTGTCGCTATATAAGCGTAATAGATTGATAAAAAACAAAAACAATTTATTTTTTCGTTTCTTTGCTTTCATCTTCGTCAATCGTATTTTTTTTTTTTTTACTTCGTTTCTCATTCTTTTCTTTCCTTTATTTTTCTACTTACATGTATCGTAGTTTCCACCCCTCCATCTTCTCTTTATTCTTTTTCTTTATTTTCATTATCATTTGTCTTCTTTGTTTGTTCGTTTGTTTTCTGCGTCAGTTATCTTATTTTTCTGTTAGTGAAGCTTCTATTTACTTTTCTGTTCTCTTTATCTCTTTTATTTTTCATTGTCTTTCCTTTCCTCTCCTGTTTCGTGTTTCCTGTTTTATCTTTCCTTTCTCTTTGTTTTTTTTTTTCTTTCTCTTTGCTTTCCCCTCTGTTTTTTTCTCTCTTTCTCTTTTCTTTCCCCTCTTTCTCTCTTGTTCTTTCGCTTTCTATCTCTTTTTTCCTCTCCTTCTGACTTGTATTTCTCTCTTTTTCTCTTTCCTCTCTTCTATTTAATTCTCGTGTATATCTTTATCTCCTTTTCTCTTTCTTTTCTCTTTGTAGTGTTTTCTTTACCCTCTTCTCTCTCCTTTCCTCTCTCCCTGTTTCTTGTTTCTTTCTCTCTATTTTTCTCTCCTTCCCTTCTTCTCCATCCGTCTTATGTTTCTCCTCCCCTTTTCTCTCTTTCCCCTCCTCTTTATGTATTATGTTTCTCTTTCTCCTCTTCCCTCTTTTTCCAGTGTTTCTCTTACTTTTATTTATTCCCTTCCGACTGACTTATTCTTGTTCGTATTTTATGTTTCTTTGTCTTTATCTACCATTCTTCTCTTTATTCTTTATATATTTATCTGTTTGTTTGTCACCCTCTATGTCTATCTGTTATCGTCTTTACTTCATATATTTTTTTCAGATTATATCCATTTTTTCTTTATATTTTATGTCTTTTCTGAAGTTTATTCTCTTTTCCATTTCCTGTTTTGTCCTCGATATTTTATTATTTCCATGTTTTTTTCTATTTTTTTCCATCACAACGATTTCTTCAGCATTTAATTTCCTTTTTTTTTTGTTTCTTTTTGTTTTCCGTTATTTATTTTACTTTGCTATCCTATCCATTTACATTTTTTTTTTTCTTTCCATTTCTATTTTCGTTATTTTTTTTTATGCCAGTGATTCCTATAGTATATATTTTCCCTTTCTTGTGCCGAGGAGGATTTACATGGGGAAGTGGGCGTGAGAGGGGAAGTGGGCGTGAGAGGGGAAGAGGGGAGAGAAGGAAGGGGTGAAAAGGGGAGGGGAGGAAAGAAGGGTGGAAGATTTGCGCGGGAGGCAGGGTGGGAAGAGGAGGGAGGGAGAGGTTATAGTGAGGGGTGAAGATTGAGAAAGAAGGAAGATATGGGAAGGGAAGGGGAGGGAAGGGAAAGGGAAGATAATGAGTCAAGAAAGGGTGGGAGAGAGATAGAAGACGAGAAGAAGTAATGAAGGTTACGAAATAGAGAAGTAAAGGGAAGTGGAGGAGGGGGGGGGAGGGGAAAGAAGGGGAGGAGAAAGAATCAGGAAATTATGGGAGGGAAAGAGATGGAGAGATGAAAGAATGAAGGTTAAGAAATAGAAAGAAGAGAAGGAAAGGGAAGGGAAGTTTATGGGAGGGGAGCGGACTGAAACAAGGAAGGAAGGAAGAGATACAGAGAGAGATAAAGAAAGTTGCTGATTTTTCGTCGCACAAACTTGTCTTGGGTCGACCCTTTAAGGGGTGGGGACTTCCCAGAAGCACCACCAGGACCCGTGAAGGGCTCCAAGGTGGCAATGAGAAGGGCCGTGTGGGAGTTTCCGGAGACAGGCGGACGTCAGGGAGAGAGGCAGGCCGAGGCAGGGATAGCTTACCCATACACAGGGGGTTCGTTTCACTCCCCACACCCACCACGGAGCCCAACAAGAGGAGGCTGGATGTTGGGGCCAGACCGCACCCAACAGCCCCAGGGGTAATGGAGAAGTATACGAAGCCATTGATAGGCGTTTAACGGCGGCCGCGGGAACGTTGCGACCGCCCACCCGGCAGTGACCGGTTGACCCTAGCCATCGCCTGGCCGTAGCCAGCGCATGCCCAGCCGATTGATTCAGTGGGGCCACACTTAACCTCACGTCTTACCCCAACCCTCCCACCAAAAGACATAAATGGGCGCGGTACTGAAAAATCAGTAGTGCGGTTGCGGTAGTGCGGTACTTCTTCCGGAGTGATGCGGTTGCGGTAATATAAAAAAAAAATTCAGTGCCTATCCTGGCTATCCATTGACTAACTAATAACTTGTGAGATACAAAAAAATAAAAATAAAGGAGGACTGGGGGAGGGAGAGAGGGAGGTAAGGGAGGAGGAAGGGGGTGGACAGGGGAGTAGAGGACGGGAAGGGAAGGAGGGGGAGGGAAGATAATGCAACTTTCCGAGGGAGGAGGGAGGGGACAGGGAAGGGGAAGGAGGAGATCAGCGTCATGTGAAAGAGGAGGAAGTGGGAAGGAAGGAAGGAAGGGTGGTGCGACAGCTGCAGTAGCACTAGCCAGGGAGGAATGGTAGGGAGGATATGGGGGAGTGAAGGGGAAGGGGAGGAATTCTCCGGCGTTTGAGCGAAAACGAAAGATTACTAATATAGGAAAGTCATGACGAGAACAATGAAACATTATACAAACTGTCCAACATATTAAGACAAAACACATCAACTGCAACTGGTAATAGCGAGACCGTGGGAAAGCTCTAAGCCCTGGCGTCTCAGGCATCAGCAAAGAAACCACGTGGAAATTTCAACGATGAGATAATTATAATAATAATAATAATAATAATTATTATTATTATTATTATTATTATTATTATTATTATTATTATTATTATTATAATAATAATAATAATAATAATGTGTGTGTGTGTGTGTGTATTATTATTATTATTATTATTATTATTATTATTATTATTATTATTATTATTATTATTATTATTATTATTATTACTATTATTATTATAATCAAACATTGAAAAGAGAGAGAGAGAGAGAGAGAGAGAGAGAGAGAGAGCATGATAAAATAGAGAAGTTACAGTGTAGTTAAAAAAAAAAAAAACAGATATAGTGTGTACCATGGTCTATGTTATGCATTAAAGACAAAAAAAATGTACAGGACATGAGACTGAGCGGCGATCATGTTAGTGCTTGCTTGTACGGTTGTACACTGCCATGTGCAGTCATCGTCTGAGGCAGTCATGGCGCGCCGCCTTGGGTTGAGTGACGAACAAATTTACTCGGAGTTATTCATTTAGTATATAATTTTGAACAATAACTGAAAAGTCAGAATGACTGAATCACTGATTCTGATGACTGAAACCGATTGACTGATTGAGTCCGATTCACAGCAAAAAAAAAAAAAAATGTGAGCATGCCGCGCTGCAAATGTCTTCGATAGTTTTCTCATTGCCGCAAAATGTACCGCAGGATTGTTTAGTGCGGTCCGTGGTAGTGCGGTATTTTAAGAAAGTTTGCGGTAGTGCGGTAGTACCGCGCTAAGTACCGCACTTGCCCACCTCCCGCACAAAGTACCGCACTTGCCCACGTCTGCCAAAAGAGCATGTTGCCCACCGAGGGGAACTTCACCCTGCCCCGCGGTCGACTCAACTCACAGATGAGATGGCACGGGGAGTATACAGGGCGCCACGCACGGCAAACACGTGGGGAGGCAATAGCCATGTCCTAGGTGGTAAAAGGGCTGGCGCAGGCAAGATCACCAGTAGGCCTCCTTTACCGGTGATGAGGGGGGAGCACTTGGTCCACGAGGCCAGAGGACATCGAGCCCTATCGAGATAGGCAAGCCACCACGACAAGGTGATTCCCCTTCGACGGGGGGAGAGAGAGAGAGAGAGAGAGAGAGAGAGAGAGAGAGAGTTGAGGAAGCAATAAACAGAAGCCTCCTTGTGGATATCCTGCGACGTCCTACACGATGTAGGACATGAAGGAAGCCCATTCTTTCCCTCCTCCTCTACACACGATCCTCCTCCAACTCCTCCTCCTCCTCCCTCTCCTACTCCTCCTCCTCCACCACTTCTTTGAGCGCCCAGACTTGTTTTGGAACGATGGACTACACCTGAATGAGGTTGGTTCGGCGCGTTGCGGGAAGCTTCTGGACGAGGCAGTGAAAAGCTTTTCGAAAAGCCTATTCAAAAAACGGCGGGCGAGGACGGGGCAAAGGCAGCCCTTGATCAACCAACCCGTAGCGTCGATGCGACTCACAAGAAACTGTGGAACTAACAACGCCTCCGACAAGCGAACTGGTACAACTCGTCACGGCAAAAACAGGGGTCACATTTCTATCATGTACACAAATGCACGTAGTTTAATACCCAAAAAGGACGAAATTAGGGCGTATATTGCAACAGAGAAACCAGATGTGGTAGCCATGACAGAGACTTGGGCCAACTCTACACATCTATAATCCGAACTGTCATTCCCTGGGTACGAAAGCTTCCACAAAAGTCGAAAGCACAAGAAAGGGGGAGGAGTAGTTTCCTACTTAAAAAGTACACTCCCTGCCATAAAAATAGACAAACAGGACGCAGAGAAATACGATTCTGTCTATGTCGAAATAACCACAAATAACAAGAAACTAACACTTGTAACCGTATACAGACCTCCAAAACAACAGGCAGCCGATGGCACTGCCTTCTACGAAGATATTCACTCTCTAACACACAGCAAGGAAGCTATTATAATTGGGGACTTTAATTGCCCTAACATTGACTGGGGACTGTTGCCTGGAGATCAAGAGGGTAACAGGCTTATATAAATGGCGGAGGATTCGTTCCTCACTCAAGTTGTAACTCAACCAACAAGAGAAAACAATATGCTGGATCTGGTATTAGTAAGCGACCCCGACCTCATTCGCGACTGTACAGTTGGTGAGAAACTTAATGGTTGCGATCACCACTCAATCCGTTTTAATGTCAACATATGTCACAAACTCGTAGATAATCCGTCAGTGATACCAAATTACAAAAAAGGAAATTTCAAGTTAGCCCGTGCGCTGCTTCCCCCTACGACCTGGGACCAACTTGACATCACCGCCAATACAATCGACAACGCGTGGAACGTCTTCAAAGATAAGCTGTTGCAGGTAGAAAAGGCTACAGTGCCTACGAAATCCAGGCGAGTAAATGGGGCCGTAGATCCACCGTGGATGACCAGAGAAATTAAAAGGGCAGTAAACCTAAAAAAAAAAAAAAAGAATAATTTGATGAAAGAGAATGCTACGGCCGAAGCCCGCATACAGTACCACAACAGCCTCAGAGCTTGTCGCAGCCTTATTCGGAGTAGCAAACGCAACTATGAAAAGCAAATAGCGCGCGAAATCAAAACTAACTCTAAGAAATTCTTCACGTACATAAGATCGAAAAAGAAAGTAAAATCCAATATTGGTCCCCTGACAGACGAGACTGGATCTGTAACTCATGACAGTAAACAGATGGCCAGAATCCTCAACAGTAACTTCGCATCCGTATTCACAGTCGAGGACATCGAAACCATGCCCGTGGGTCCTGACCCGCCGAGTGAGATCACGCCCCTGGAAATTGACTCAATATGCGACCAAGAAGTAAAAAAGTACTTGGACAAACTCGACACGAACAAGTCAACGGGACCCGACAGTTTGTCCCCGCGGTTATTAAAAGAGCTTAAACAACAAATACTTCAACCACTCACTAACATATTCAACCGGTCAGTTCAACTGAACAAGGTCCCGGAAGAGTGGAAGATGGCGAACATAAAACTGATTTACAAAAAGGGACACAAAAGCGTTGCATTAAGCTACAGGCCCATTAGTTTTACATCAGTGGCAGGAAAAATACTCGAAAAGATTATTAGAGATAAACTTGATAAGTTTCTAGAAGACAATAATATAATATCCGACATCCAGCATGGCTTCAGAAACAAGCGGTCCTGCATAACGAGTTTATTACCCTTCTTCCAAGGTATATATAAGAACTGGGATGCCCACATCCCCAGTGATGTTATATACCTGGACTTTCAGAAAGCCTTCGACAAAGTACTGCACGAGCGACTCCTTAAGAAACTGCACTCGGCGGGCATTGGAGCCAATCTGATCGCGTGGATAAGAGATTGGAGCCAATCTGATCGCGTGGATAAGATATTGGCTCACAGACAGAAAAAAAAACGAGTGCTACTCAACGGACAGCCTTCCGATTGGCTTCCAGTCACTAGGGGAGTGCCTCAAGGGTCAGTGCTGGGACCCATCCTCTTTATCATATATATTAATGACCTAGAATCACTACTGAAATCCACAATATCGAAATTTGCTGACGACATCAAGGTGGGTGGAAAGGCCCTCACAAAGACCGACTGCGAAATCATTCAGAAAGACCTCAATCACATTATCGAACGGTCGGAAAAATGGCAAATGTCTTTTAATGTTGACAAATGCAAAGTCATGCACATTGGGTTCCAAAATAGTAACCACACATACATCATGAATGGGAAACCTCTGCAGGCGATGCAGGAGGAAAAGGATCTTGGAGTCACTATCAGCAGTGACCTGAAACACGCGAATCACTGTAAAAAAGCATACAAAAAAGCCAACACTATGCTCGGGTTCATAGCGAGGAACTTCGAGCGTAAAACACCAGACATGATGTTATCCTTGTATAATTCCATGGTAAAACCGCACCTCGAGTATGCAGTACAGTTCTGGTCTCTTAATTACATAAGGGACATTGATTTACTGGAAAGGATTCAACGACGCGCCACAAAGATGATTCCAACCTTAAGGGCTCAACCGTACGAGGAACGACTCAAGCGACTCAATCTCTTTACATTGGAGAAAAGACGCCTACGAGGGGATATGATTCAATTCATCAAGTACCTGAAAAGGTTCAATAACGTCGAATACTCCGAATTCTTTGAACTGCAAACCAACTCAAGAACCAGAAATAACGGTTTACCCATTCAGTCGAGTCGATGTAACACAAACATTGGAAGTAGTTTCTTTTCAAACCGAGTCATCCGCCACTGGAATAACCTTCCCTCAAAAGTAGTAAATGCGAATACCATCAACTCCTTCATATATAGAATCTACCGTCATTTCGCTGCATCGGGAGTAAACTGAATAACGAGGGGCTTCCATCTGCTCCTCAATATCGAGGTGCTTTCATCTGCTCATCAAGCCCCAAGTGGCGGTCGAGCAGATTAAATCACAAGAGCAGGCGACCTCGTAATGAACTAATAGGCTTTATGTTGCCTGCATTTCCATGTTTCCATGTTTCCTCCTCCTCCTTCCCCTCCTCCTCTCCACCCTCTCCTTCGTTCCTTCATTCCTCCCTCCCTCTATTTGTTGTTTCGCTAAGCTTTTGAAGGTTATATAAGATGATTTGTTTTTTGGCTCTCAAATTCCATGCTTTTGTTTGTATACGTAGCTTTTCTTTGCGCATGTATTTGTTATTTTGTGAAGTACTGTTTTTTGATGGTAAGGATTTTTTTTTTTTTTTGGTTTAGGTCCTGTTTTATTTCTTTATTTTTTTGCTTTATTGATATTCTTTTCCATTTTTGTCATGTTTTTGGGGGGTATTTTTTTATTTCTTATTTTCTTTTCTTCTATTTTCATAATTTTATATTTTCCCTCATTTTCGTATTTTACTATTTTCTTATTTTCCCTATTTTCATTTCTTCTCCTTCTTCCTCAAGGTATACATAATTCCCGACATTCATATCGTCACCGCCTTCCTTTGAATATCTCGACTACCAAGAAAACTTCTCCTCCTCCTGCCAACTGGTGAGGTTGCCTTCGCCCGCCCTGCCCTTTTACCACCCAGGGCAGGGCTACTGTCTCCCCACGTGTTTGCCGTGCGGGGCGTCCCGTATACTCCCCGTGCCCTTTCATCTGGGGGTTGAGTCCACCGCGGGGCAGGGTGTAGTTCCCCTCGGTGGGCAACACGCTCCTTTGGTGGGAGGGTTGGGGTAAGACGGGCGGTTCAGTGTGACCCCACTGAATCAATCGGCTGGTCATGCGATGGCTAGGGTCAAGTGGTCACTGCCGGGTGGGCGGTCGCAACGGTCCCGCGGCCGCCGTTAAACACCTGGCAGTGGATGCGTATACTTCCCCATTACCCCTGGGGCTGTTGGGTGCGGTGTGGCCCCAACATTCAGCCTCCCCTTGTTGGGCTCCGTGGTCGGTGGGGGTGTGGGGGAGTGAAACACCTCCCCTGTGTATGGGTAAGTTTCCCTTGCCTCGGCCTGCCTCTCTCCCTGACGTCCGCCTGTCCCCGATTACCCCTACACGGTCCTCTCTCGTCGCCACCTTGGAGCCTTTCACGGCTCCTGGTGGTGCCGCTGGAAAGTCCCTACCTCCTAGAGGGGCTGACCAAGACAAGTCCGTGCGACACAAAAGTCCACGTGTGTCTGACAAGGCTGCCTCCCATTCCGGGGGTAACTCTGATGTGCGCCCTTCCTCCAAGCTGGACGCACTTCAGATGGTGAATATCGATCCATCGTTTTCCTACCGTGCCTTGCACTCCTTATTCAAGCCATTTGGCACAGTCCTTCGTACCCGTCTCATTTATGATGGAGACCAAGTCAAATAGATGCTATGTGACCTTTGCCTCCAGCGCTGAAGCCCAGTCGGCGTGTGATGCTGTTGCGACTCTGCCTATCGCAGGTGCTGGATTTCAAGCGAAACTTCTTCGCTCTTCCAATATTTCGGACAGTGACATGGACTATGTCCCGAATCTCCTTGAAGACGCTTTGTTAGAGCCAACTCCCAGGGACAGCCAGGTCCCTCCCCCTCGTTGGTTTGATGCATACTATAAGAATGGGCGTGGCAACTTCATTTATGCTGCTAGGTACCTCGCCAAAGAAATTGGTACGATCCCTGAGGGGAATCTGAAAAAGTATGGGAAGGGAGTGTTAGTCAGGGCTAAAGATATTACTCAAGCTAAAATGCTGCAACATCTACCATGCCCTGCTGACAACATGTTTGAAACGATCAAAGCACACCATACCTTCAATTATAGTAAAGGCAGTATATATAATCATGACCTCTATGAGTTCTCTGAGGAGGAAATACTTGGGATGTGCCCTTGTTATGTTCATAAGGTGTCCAAGATGAAGGGTTCAGCTAACATGATACTTCTCACCTGTTTTGGTTCTACCCTCCCTGACCGTGTCAGTATTGGCCCCCTCCATCTTCGGGTAAAGCCTTTTGTTGACCGCCCTCTACAGTGTTTTTCATGTTACGGGTATGGTCATGGTAAGAAATACTGCACTGAGCCTTCTCGGTGTGGTAATTGTTCTGCATTAACCGCACACTCCACGGTGGAATGTGAGTCAGATGCTTATTGCTTCTATTGCCAGGATGCTCACCGGTTGTCTTCCAGACAGTGCCCACGATATCGCCTGGAACAGGATATTTTGCAACTTGCAAATAGTCAGTTTATCAGCCTTGGTAGTGCGCGCCGTGAACTCCTCTACCGCCAGAAGGCAGGTACTGGAGCAAAGACGTACACCTCATCGCTAGGCACTCGCTCTTCTGCCCAGCCCGCTGCTCAGGTGTCCTCTACGGTTTCCTCCCGGCCCTTTGAAGCTACTGTTATTACGTCCCATAATAGATTTTCCCTTTTGTCCTGTGATTCTGTCGAGTCACCTCCAGGTTCTGATGGGGCTTCTCCGGCCTCGTCCCAGGTGATGCATGTTGATGTACATGCACCTCACATTGCTTCGCCGAAGTCCGCCAGAGGTATGAACAAGCGACATCGCGGTTCTACAGATTCAGTTGAATCTGTTCCGCCAACTAAGATTACTGTAGGTATACATGATTCTGGGGTCTCTTAGGATAGGCCTATGGAGGAAGATGCGGAGGCTCATATTGAGCCTGCTGAGACCCCCTCTGTTCCAGTTCCTGTTGCTTCTAGTGGTTTTCCTGATCGGGATATGGAAACTGAGGAATCCCTTGGAGATAGTGTTGGGAATCCTCCCCGCGAGCATATATCTTCGGGGAGTGGTGTGCGGTCTGGCTCTAGTAGTGCGGTGTCCGGAGGGGGCACAGGTTCCTTCGTTGGGAGAAAGCTCGAGGTCCCTCAACCCGGCTCCTCTCGGGTCCCAGTCTCCTCTTCTCGTCGTATTACCGTACCGAATCAGGTGGGTAAAAGGCAGTCTCTTTCAGGTGCTCGCCTGGAGCGCACTTGAAAATAGACATCTTCCTATTCCCCCAGTGGAATTGTAGAGGCCTACGAGCCTCGTGGGAAGAACTCCGAGCACTGATATCTCGGTTTTCTCCTGCTTGCCTTTGTTTACAGGAGACAATGCTCGGAGACTACACTCGCTCTAGTCCTCCTGGGTATCGTGCCGTTTACAGTACCTCTAATCCTGGACAGGGCCACCATGGTGGCACCGCCATATTCGTTCGCTGTGATATCCCTTCTGTCCCATTACAGCTTCACTCAACGTTGCAGTATGTTGCGGTTAAGGTTTATTTGGGCAAATTTTATACATTATGTAGCCTTTATCTCCCTCCTGGTGTTTCCGTTGACAGACACGATCTTGACGACCTGGTGCATGTACTTTCCTCGCCTTTATTTTTATTAGGGAATTTTAACGGTCGCCATCCGTTGTGAGATGATGGTGCTACCAACCCACGCGGACTTTTAATTGCTTCTTTTATTGAGGATCAGGGATTAGAAAATTTAAACTCTGGGGAGGTTACACATTTTCATAGCCAGACTGGTACTTTTACCTCAATAGATCTTTCACTTTGCACTTCTAATTCTCTTCCTGATTTTCGTTGGCGGGTCTTACCAAACTTGTATGGCAGTGACCACTTTCCAATTTTATTGGAACACATTGATTCTGTACCACATTCACGCCTTTCTCGCTGGCGTCTAGATAAAGCAGACTGGCAGCGATTTACGGAACTTACCTCCTCTCTTCGTCCGTTGGCTGACTTTGGAACTTCTGACGAGGCTGCATCCTATTTCACTGATGCCCTACATTCTGCAGCCCTTCAATCCGTCCCCAGGACGTCTGGCCAGTTCCCTAAACGTCCTGTTCCCTGGTGGGATGCCGCTTGCACTACTGCTGTGCAAGAGAAGCCGGAGGGGAATCTTATAATATCCCATTTTCTCTCTCCGAGTTGAAGACGGCTTTATCCCAGTGTCATGATTCCTCGCCAGGTCCAGACGACATCCCTTATGCTTTCTTACGCCACATGTCTGACTGTGGTTTTACATTTTTATTGGATCTTTACAATTCCATTTGGCGTACCGGTGATTTTCCATCTCTGTGGAGTGTGGCTGTAATTCTCCCCATTCTGAAGCCTGGGAAAGATCATCTAAAAGCAACTAACTATCTTCCTATTTCTTTAACATCCTGCATTTGTAAAGTGATGGAGAAAATGGTGAATGTCAGGCTTATGTGGTACTTGGAGAGCCGGAATTTATTGACCCCGGTGCAATATGGTTTCCGAAAGGTGCGGTCCACTTCGGATGCTCTTTTATCCTTGAAGTCCTCAGTTTGTGAGGCGTTTGCCAATAATCACCACCAGGTGACCATGTTTTTTGATCTGGAGAAGACCTATGACACCGCTTGGTGTCATGGAATTTTACTTAACCTGTTTGAGTTTGGTCTTCGTGGCCGTCTCCCTGTTTTTATTCAGGAGTTTTTATTTCATCGTCTTTTACGGGTAAGAGTGGGGAGTACTCTTTCCGAGGTTTGTCCACATGAGGATGGTGTACCACAGGGAAGTATTATCAGTGTTACGCTATTTGCTGTGGTTATTAATGGAGTCGTTGGTGTCCTGCCTGATGGAGTTCATAGCTCCTTATATGTAGACGATTTATCCATTTCGTTTTCTGCGGCAAAGATGTCGTTGATTGAACGAAAACTGCAATTGACTATTAATAGAGTCGCCAATTGGGCAAATACGCGCGGCTTTCGATTTTCGTCCTCAAAGACAGTAGCTATGCATTTCTGTCGTCTTCGAGGCGTTCATCCGGACCCTGACTTATATCTTGGTAATAGGCGACTGTCATGTGTAGAGACGACTCGTTACCTCGGTCTTTTATTAGATAGCCGCCTAACCTGGGTGCCTCATTTACGTTACGTTAAGGCGGCTTGTCAGAAAGCCCTGTCTCTCCTTCGTGTTTTAGCTCATACCTCTTGGGGTGCAGACAGGGACACGCTACTCCTCCTCCACAGAACACTCATCCTTTCCAAGTTGGAATATGGCTGCGAGGTTTACTCCTCCGCCAAGGAGGCTCACCTACGCGTGTTGGACTCAGTACATCATGCCGAGGTCCGCTTGGCTACTGGTGCATTCCGGTCTTCACCGATACCTAGCCTCCTCGTGGATGCTGGCGTCCTGCCTCTGGATTTGAGACGCCAGTCCTCTCTATTCCGTTGCTGGTTCCGCGTCCAACGCCTTCCAGAATCTGTTCCTTGTGTGTCAATTTTGCGGGATTCCCATTCGCCTGCATATGATGAGCGACCTAGTCTCCCTAAACCTTTTGGGTGTCGGGTAGCGTCTGCCATGAGACCGTTGTCTTTCCCTCCCATTCCTGTCTGCCCTTATCGAGTAGCTAGGGTTGGATATTGGCAGTTTCCCGGTGTATCAGTGTGTTCTCTCACTATAGATAGTAAGAGGGAGTTACCGCCATATGCGTCCCGAGCCTTATTTTTAGAGCATTTCACTGAACACTCGGACTCCATCCTTGTCTTTACTGATGGCTCTAAATTGGATGCTGGAGTTGGCTTTGGTGTTGTGTTCCCCTCCTTCTGTCGGGGAGGTAGTCTTTCTTCTGTTGCTTCTGTATTTACTGCAGAGCTGTCTGCAATAGTCCTCTCTTTACAGATTATTTTTACGCTTCCTGTGGACTCTTTTATGATTTTTAGTGATTCTCGTAGCGCTCTTTCTGCGCTGGGCTCCTTTACTCCCTCTGTTAATCCCCTAGTTTTATCTGCTCTCGAGTGGCTGTATTTGCTCAGCAACAGGGGATATCGCGTTGGGTTTTGTTGGGTTCCAGGACACGTTGGCGTACACGGGAACGAACGAGCTGATGGACTTGCAAGGGAGGCAGCAGCTAGAGCTGCCCCTCCAAGTGCGGTCCCATGTACAGATATGTTTCCCGAGATTCGCAAGGCAATTCTTGCCAGTTGGCAGGAGAGGTGGAATGCTCGGGGTGCGACTTCCAAAATGGGAGAGATTACCAGGACTGTGTCTCGTTCTTGGTCATACGAAAGTGTCCGTGACCGTCGCTCGCAGACAGCCTTGACCCGTCTTCGGACGGGTCATACGCGTCTAACACATGGTTACCTCATGTCCCGGGAGTAGTAACAAATGTACGGAAGTGGGGTAACCTCAGCAGGGGGACTGGAAGTGGGGTTGGGGGGTCAGCAGGGGTTACGGAAGAGGGGTATCTGGACCCCCCCCTACCCCCTCCCCCAAGTCTTTCACCTTTTTACATGCCCTACCCCCACCCACCCCACCCACCCCATATCCCCCCCCCAAAAAAAAACTCACTTTTCACATGCCTACCCCCCTCTCAGGCTAGCGTACGGAAGCAGGGGGGGTGACAGGAGCAGGGGTAGTCGGCCAGCAGGGGAGGTGACGGAAGAAAGGGTGGTCAGCAGGGGGGTGACAGGAGTGGGGATAAGACGGTCAGAGGGCGGTCAGCGGGGTGGTGACGGAAGTGGGGGGCATGCACGAAGCGAGGGTAGCTGCTATTGTTGTTGTTGTTGTTGTTCTTGTTGTATACACACACACACACACACACACACACACATATTCTGTGCTATATAAGCATTAGACTTTAATAATTACCATCATTAATAGAGTTTCCGCTATGGGTGAGACATATTCAGAGAACCTTCTCGATATTTTCCAATATCCTGCGCGCATAATAGTTGCAGGATATAGCAACTCTGGAAAATCGGAACTTGTACAGCTGCTTATTCTGAAGTATCATGAAAAGTTCAAAAAAATTGTCATATGTGGCTTAACGTCTCATCCTCTTCAAAGAAATAAAGAAATAGGACCTAAAGTTATAGTGTCGTCTGAAATAATTGATCCAATTGCCAACGAGGATACGTTTGATCAGAGAGGGACATTGTATGTACTTGACGATATTTTCATTGATGCTGTTAGGAACAAAATTGTGGTTGATGCTTTTACTCGCGGACAGCACAACAATATTTCATGCATATTTATCACTCAAAATCTATATATGGGTGGAAAGCATGCAAGGAATATTAGCCTGAACTGTTCTCATTTCCTCTTGTTAAGACAGCGCGATTTATCTCAAATTCACACTCTGGGCAGACAAATATTCGGGAAAGAGAAGGCAAACCAGTTTGTAGATATATATAAATAAGCTGTATATTCACGTCCTTATGGATATCTTCTTGTTGATTTGGGTATAAATACTCCTGAGTCCCTACAGTTTCGCTCAAACATTGTCGGATAACCCCCAGGTGAACGCGTATTCCAATGGTGAACTCCAGGAAGAAGGAACTCTTACACGCTCTTTACTCCCAACATAACGAACCCTATGGTTTAAGCTCTCAGGCGAAATTATGGGAGAAAGCAAAAAGTATAAATCCGGCAATAACACGTGATGACGTATTCAACTTTTTGAGAAGCAATAAAACATATACATTGCATAAGCTACAGACTAAAAAAATTCCCCGGCAAAAGATAATATCCTCAAAACCCAAAGTAATCATGGCTGCCGATTTAGCAGACGTGAGACATATAAGAAAGGAAAATAATAACATAGGCTACTTGTTAGTATGCATAGACGTGTTTTCTAGATATATGCAAGTTGTCCCGTGTCGGAATAAAGACGCAAATACTATGCTCGTGGCCTTTAAACAAGTGGTGGAAAATAAAGATTCTGAAGGCTTACGAAGATTAAACACCGACTTGGGCACAGAATTCTGGAATCGAAAAGTAAGAAACTATTTATGTTCCCGGGGCATTAAGCTGTACAGTGTGTACTCAAGTGAGATCAAAGCATCCTTGGCAGAGCGGGCCATTCGTACACTTAAAGCACGCATCTACAAGTTCATAACGTCTCAAAATTCTTCAAGATATATTGATCAGCTGCAAAACATGGTCAATGCCTACAACCGCTCGCCCCATTCTGGACTGAAGAACAAACAAACTCCCATTGATATTCATAACTTAAAAGACCCATCTGCAATCAAACGGCAATTCCACGCAATGTATAAAAACCCGAAGCAACCAGCGTCTTCCATCAGTCCTCGACTGGCAGTTGGGGAAATAGTTCGCCTTGTTGGAAGTGCTCGTTCCTCTGTATTCCATAAAGGATACACGCAGCAAAATACTCACGAGCTCTTTCGCATAAAATCAATTAAACACAAGAATCGCCCAAAACTTATCTCTTAGAAGATTTGTCTGGAGAACCAATACAGAGGATATTCTACGCGCCAGAGCTCGTCTTAAGCGCTCTGCCTGAGACATACGATATTAAAATACTGCGTTCACGAAAAAATAAAGGAAAAAAGCAGTATTTTGTATCGTGGTTGGGATACCCTACTCCATTCAACAGCTGGATTGACGCTAATGATTTTGTAGAAAATGCGTAAAAAGACACCACTCCTTAGTGCACACAAAAACTTTGTCTTACTTTTGAAGACATTAAAAGTAAAAGATAGAAACCGTGCTATTAAGCAAGCAGCTCGAGAACAATTGAACTGTATATCTGAAATATTTTCCAATTTGTTAAAGAAGCACCTCACCCTCAATAACAAAGTTATCAAGAAATTACGTAACTAGCGGGAAGACATACGTACCATAGCTAGAAAAAAAACTCCTCTCCATAAGAAAAGACTTATATTGACATCGAGACGGGGTGGTAATATATTTGCTGCTATATTACCTATTGCCGCTTCCTTGATCGGAAAATTATTTGGATAATGCGCACGTATTATCTTGTTCCCGAGTCTACCGCTGAGCGTGTTTTAACGGGTATTAAGCCTAAATGCGCCAACTCCACGAGTCCGGGGGCCAACGGTCAATCGTGCTTCAACCCGCAGTCGACCCATCCCGATCACATGCCGGTCTCTGAACATGTGTCAGCAAGCAGCAGCGGTCCTGTCGTGTCGTCCCATGGTGCAACACCAAGCACTTCTACAAGACTGAACCCGTCATCTCGCTCTGTAAGAGAGAAAACTTACAAAAAAAAAAATATCGCGATCTGGTGTATACAAAACCACAAAACTACCACCCGTGCAACTTAGAGTCACAGGGATTAGGGAGAACAAGATTTCCTCCAATCCTGAAATATGTAATTTAATACCTCTCTATGTTAAAAGTATCGACGTGCCACACGTCAATATGATGCTAGAACGAATAAAAGACAATCCCATCGTAAAATGGGATAGCCGAGGCAACCTATTGTCTTTTGTTCGATCCTCCAATATCCTGTACATGTTGAATTTACTCTCTAATGCAAGTCAAAAACCAACGATTGCTGACATTGCTGATATAAAACACATCATTGACGCCACGGGCGTATTACCTAGCGAAATAAAAAATACGCGCGTGCGGCAAATGATTCAGGGATCTGGTTTCACCAAACAACCATCGTTGGCAACTTACAGATGGGTTCCATATTAAATCCGCTTTTCCAATGTGCTAGTGCAGTCCTACATTGTGATTCAAGAAAGAAACAAAATCATGGACGTTGTAGATACTGAACCGCGTTGGACGCGCGACTTATACAGAGGGAGCGGCGACGTCATAGAGAGAGAAATGCCGGAGGCGAGGACGAACACGCTCGGACACGGTGGTGCCCCGAGCGGGCTTATAAGAGAGAGCAGATGGGACGATGGTTCGCTACTCGTCTCTCGCCATCAGCTGAAGCGGTACTATTCATGACTCACCAGTATACCAGAGGACACCATGTCGGACGCCTACGTGTTCAACTACAAAGACGGTTCTCCTGGCGATGACATCTACCGCAACAAGACCATCATCGTTTCTTCCCTCAACTGCAGTTCCTGCTACGAAAAGAGGGGGTTTACTGGACGCCTACTTGGATTATACCCGCACAGTAATCTCTACCGCGAAAGAAGCCCGATCTATCAACTGAACAGGTGTCGCTGGGAAGATCGTGGTATTCCCGGTAGTCTGCATATTCGCTATCCTCCGAGTGAAAATCTTCCTTATGTGGCGTGTATCCTAACCCAATATGCTCCTGGCCGCGAACTGGAAAATAACCCTATAAACCAAGGATATCTTCAGACGTCAAGAGATCAAAATTTCATTCGTGGGGTAAAGGAAGACAGTTATGATAACCGTCTCCGCTGGTTTAAAGAGTCCATCACAAAACTGGTAGAATGGGTGATTAAAAGCAACATTACAAGTGTCGTCTTCCCCTACAATATTGCAAGCGCTGGAATTCTTTACGTGTTGTGGAAAGCTGACAACCAACCGCATCTCCAAGAGGCTGCGGCTGAACTCTAACTGCATAATATATCGTGCGTCATCCTGGACAGATGGTGGACCTGCGATGAGCCTGAAACAAAATTAACTCTATCTGTGTCTCCCGAGCGAAACAGGAAGAGGAAACTGGTGGATACAGAGGACGACGCTGTGGCTGACGAATGGAAAAGAAAACGGGACGGTGCTGTAGTCGACGTGGGTCCTGAATAACTATAGCTCCAGACAATTTCCCAATAATTATGTACATCACTAAATGTAAAATATGTCAATAAATAACAATGTAATGATGTTTAGTATGATTTACCTCCAATATGTAATTGGCATCTCGTCATGTCTACCTCTATATAATGAAATAATTATAATATTTTTGCTAGTGTCTTGCTTGTTCTAAATGGAGTCACATCATATATATGTTACCAGCATTGCGGATGGGAAAGTTTACCCCAATTCCAGCACTAGCTTTACTAATAATATACAAACTCTAACATTAGACAAGGACGTGGAATATGAAGTCGGTCTACTGAACGTGTTGCTTCCCCGTCGGTATTACATTGTTAAACCGGGTGAACCAGAGTGTAGTATACATCTTGAATGTGGTATAAGACCAACGCCAGATTCAGAAGCTATTGAAATAAGCACACTGTCAGAGGCTATTAATGCTAATATCTTGTATAATGACACTGGGTATTTGCTGATGTGTGTTAACGGTATAATAACGACATTGATAAAGGAGATGGTCGATGGATACAACTATCATTTACTAGCGTATTCAAGAGAGGTTCTTGCATTTAGCTCAACAAATGATCATTTAACTTTGTTCTGCTACAATGGTTATCATCCACAAGTTGTATTTATTAAGGATTCCTTTGATACGCGACTGGCCCAGGTTCTCGGTTTTGTCCCCAACTTAGGTTATGATGTGTTTTCTTCCTTGGGTACACATGAAGAACAAAAAAAAAACCGTTCTTGTTCCGCTACATGGTCATGCCCCTCTGTTGAGAAATGGTGACGTACAGTGTGTTCTCATTTACACTGACCTTGTGAATCCCTCTAGGTATGCAGGGAAAAATGTAAATATTCTTGATGCCTTTTCGCTCTCCGGAGGTCTAACAAAAGGCGTGCATCCAACTATATATAAGTCCCTTAAATCCAAAGTAATTGATTCGATTTCTATTAAACTCACAGATCAAAAAGGTCGTCCTATGCATTTCGAAGAAGGATACCCTGTTACATGTTTACTTCATATCCGATCGCGTTGAATCTTTGAGTACATTTTGCTGTATTAATAGGAATGTTGTCCATTTGAAAAGACAGTCTCCTCGCCGCCACCATGCGGGTTACATTCATCCCTCCTTCCGTAGCAGAATATCATACCCTGTTTTCGAATGGCAAACAGATATCATCCCGAGGGTAGTGATGATGATATAGTCACACTTTCTTATGAACCAAGCTATCACAGAGGCGGGGGTTTATTCTCGGTTTTAGCAGGACTCGCTAACAGAGCTTTCCCTTTCCTAGTGAAAAATGTCATTGTGCCTTCAGCTCGAACATTTGGAGACAATGTACTAGATGATATTTCACAGGGAAGCAACTTGAGAAGCTCTATAAAAAAGCTTGGAATTAATTCCTTAAAGCAAGCTGCAATGAAATTGACTAGAGGAAGCGGGAAAAAGAAAGTCAAGCGAGTCGGGAGGAAAAGGTGTTATAAAAAGGACATATTTACCGAGTTGTAATCATTGTTGAACTAAGAGCAGTATGGCGAGCATCACCAGCGCGGTTGGTGTCGGGAACCCGCGTTCTCCCCTGGGGCAATATGCCGCCGGTGTCAGTGAATTGTTTCCCCGCCCCAACAAAATGAGATTATTGGAAACAACGATTGCCTCCCGTTATGATGCTGATGTTTTACCTACTAACCTCGGATTCAATATGAAATTATCCGATAGATATAGAATTTCTCATTCCTGGAACACTTGGCAGTTTTATTGATTTGGGGAAATTGGTGTTGCACACCTCTTTACGCTTAACTAAGCCAGACAATACTACTCCTCTCGAAGACGCTCAACATGTTGAATTTGCAAATAATACCGCGCACAGCCTTTTCAAATCAGTGCAATGTTTTTGGGAGATGTAGCTGTTGACAATAATGTATTTTATGGGTACACGTCATACGTTAAAATGCTGAATACTTTGTCGCCCAACAAATTGAATACAATTGGAGCCAATGCTAATATTACCATCCCAGAGAACGGTTTTATTTCCAAAGTAACAGCAGAATAATTTGACAATGCCAGCGCGCACCACAAGACCATGATGAAGCGGGTTAAGACTCACGGTATACAACTCTGTACCCCGCTTCTTCTGGATATAAGTTCTTTAGACATTTACTTGCTCGATGGTATTTCGGTTAGACTCCGAATGGAACTATCTAGTAATGCATGGCTGCTAAATTCTCCAACTGGCGATAACATTCGTCTGCATATAGATTCAGCCAAGCTGCTTTATACGCGACTGTTTCCTTATCCTAATGCACTTCATGCTTTGAACGCGTCTCTCGCCACAGGGAATCTTTTAAAATCGACATTTACCAAAACCCTCTTGAAAACCTATGTGCTAGCCAAAGACCAAACCTCAGGAACGTATGATCAACCGTGGGGTAATGTTATTCCGGAAAAACTCTCGCTTATTATAACGAGCATGGAAGCTCATTCTGGCGACTATACGCTAAATCCATTGTATTTGAGCCATGGCGATATAAGTCAAATAAGCTTAAGTGTTAATGGTAGAACCATGTATAATATTCCTAGTAAATTCCCTCATGACTATGCTGAGCTCTACCATCGTACTTTGGATGCACTTGGTTTTCACAAAGACCATTTAATTGGAAAGGATATTTTCGGCAAGGGGGCAATGATTTGCACATTTGATTTGCGTGCTGAAAACTTAAATGATTATTTGCCCGTTGAAATGAATGGGGAGCTTAGACTTAGCTTGAACCTAAGCAAGTGAGAAAACGAGAACCGTCTGTTGATACTGTTTGGCGAAACAGTGGGTATAATAACAGTTAATTCTGAAAGACGGCTGCAGTGTGATGTGCGCGCTTGAAGCGGATGTGCGATGAACAACATGGAGATTGAAAGAGGATTGAGGGGGACATAGGAAAGCAGGCCTTGTTTATAGGCGTGTTATTGGCAGACGAGGTAAACTCTATACCTCGATATAGAAAAACTATAGTGTGCATCGTCAATACGCTACCAAGTTATTCTAAAAGAGAAATGGGACACTGGATTTGTGTCTACTATGAACCGGGCATGGCAGTGTTCCTAGATAGTTATGCTCTCGATCCAAAATTATACTCTGATCATTTCAAATATATTGATTACCCAGGGCTCAGTATGTATAAAA
The DNA here is from genome assembly GCF_024679095.1 of Eriocheir sinensis. Lineage (NCBI taxonomy): Eukaryota > Metazoa > Arthropoda > Malacostraca > Decapoda > Varunidae > Eriocheir > Eriocheir sinensis. The sequence continues at coordinate 144,906 of NW_026112180.1, read as the reverse complement.
ATGCATTTCGACTTCAAAGCACGCGAAGCGATGTGTGCGGGGCTTATGCCATGTACTTTGCCTACAATGTTTCACACTTGGGTGTAAGAGAAACTCTTGAAAAAATATGTATGAAGTTTTCCAAGACCGAATATTCGAGGAATGATGAACACGTGATGAGATTCGCTTACAGCAAGTTTATAATGGCCGTATGTCATCAAACATTTAACACGTGTTCATAAAAAGTAAGTATTGACTTATTGATTTTTTCATATTGAATTGTATCACATTCCATGAAGCTATTCTAAGCATAAATAATTTTCTAGTTCCTTTATCGGGGGTTGGGGTGATTGTATACCATGCTTAAATCAGAGGTCTGGCTCCACTCACAGGTCCTCACTCGTCACCGCCACTACCCCGTGCTGCCCCCGCCCCGCCCCGCCCCACCCCGCTCCGGGCCCCGGGCCCCGAGCAATCCTGTCGCATCCGCTACCGCCGCCGCCGCCCGCCTGATTTGGCGGGCAGTCTTTTATGCATGAGCCGGATCGAAACATAAAAGCGTTTTATTCATATGTTTCCACAAATCGAATAAATTTTAAGACAAGTATTGTTTTTTTTTTTTTTTTTCATCCGTTTTATTTTATTTTTATTTTTTATAAAGGACATTTAAACAAGTCAAACAAACTCAATGTTTATTGGAATTTGGTCAAATTATGATTCCAGATTCATCATGTGCAATTTTATAATATCATAGGTTCCAACATTAGTCCTATATACAGAATATATTTACATATATTTTATATTTAACATAAAAATAGCAGGCAAATTCTTACACTATAAACAGTATATACAACATTCACACCAGTCCCTTTCTTATAAACAACTACAATTTATTCTGAAAAGTCTGTATCTACTAGCATATATTCAAGGGGGGATGATGAGAGCATTTGATTTATTTCTTCTTGTTCCGCGGCTTGCATTAACATGTCATCATCCGCCTCTACCCGTTTTATCAAGGGAAAATATTGCTCGGCCAGCACATCCCGTTCTCCCCACAATTCATAGGTTTCTTCTTCTAGTTCTCCCATTACACCGATCTCTTGCCCACCCATTACCTCGGCTAGTCTCGCTTCTGTTATGCCTCTTTCATCGCCTTCCTCCAAATTTTCTTCGTTTGACAGTGTCATGATCTGGGCTACCTCCTCCTCCTGCTCTTCCTCCTCTATCCCTATAGAATTATCGGGATGACCGTAAGATCGTGACTCCAAGGTGCTAATGTAGTATCTTTTGTCCTCAACTACAGATATCCCTCTCTTGGGATATTTTACTGTACTCATTCGTCCATTGCGCACTGTGAATCCCTGATAGTCAAAGGTAAATGTTTGCTTCTGGAATAGGGCGTCTTTGTATCGCTGATGAGCAATTTTCTTCTTTATGAACTTTGGAACGCCCTTAGCTGAACTCAACCGGTCACCGTCTGCCAAGAGGATGGAGTAGCACTTTGGTTTTACACCTACAAATTCTGAGATGGTTCTTTCCCCCACTTCAGACTTGAGAAATCCAAGCTTTCCTTTGTTGTCTGTGCTGTACAAGGAATGTGAGGGGCTAAAGTTACTTGTGTCTATATAGCTTTTGAAGGGCTCCTGCGAGTACTCTGTTAATAGATCAGGAGTTTCAATTTCTGTTATTAAGGAATCAGTGTCGCAATACACTAGTTTCGCCCGATCTCCGTAATGAGCCTTCAACACATTGTAATAGAAATCATATAGTCGCAGCTTGGACAGCTCTAGGATGTAGTAGCCAATGTAGTTTGGATGATTCACCCGTGAATATTTCCTATGGCGAGTTACAACTACATGACCATCATTGAGAGGTACAACGCGTTTAAAGTAAGGACTTCGGGCCAGCTTCAAAAACTTTTCGCGGTTGGTGACAATATCTATGTCTTCACTATATTTGGCCACGTTCATCAGGAATCGACCAAAAATGCTGTTTGAAATACACTTGATTGCATTTTTCTTGATAGGGCAAGTAGCACTTTTGCGGGCTTCTATGTTATCCTGAATGAAGTCCGCAAGAAAGTGCTTTTGCTTAAACGTATAAATAGCATGCACTTTTTTTAACAACCAGGCCTAGTTGAATAAGTAGTTTAAGGAGGGGCAGAGCAAACAGCATTTTCTCCTGAGCAGCATGTGTTCCAATCAGTTTTATGTTCTTACACGGTACTGGACGGTTTTCTTCTTCATACCATTCGCGTGTGACTGACGATATATCTCTGTTGGTGATATTGTGTCTTCTGATGATCAGTGGGAGGTCATCCGTTTTCTCAACGACTTCACGTGAGACAGCCTCAGTATCGCACAGAATGAGATATCCAAAATCGCCATCGGTTGCTTGATTGACCAAGCCCCCGCTCAAAAACGACTGCATTTCTGTCTCATCTAGTTTTCTCATATCCCCACATGGCAACTTCTCTTGCATTACAGTGGGAAAAACTGTTGAAGTCAAGATATGAAAGGAAAGTGCTTCTATCATGTTTTGGATTAAACTGAGGGTTCGTGTAGATGTTATTGGCGCGTACAAAACGACGCACAACACTTGTGTAGCCCCCACGCACATTTGTTTGAATGCAATGATATATGTCTGGGCTACTAAGCACCTCTAATTCCTGCTGTGTTTTTAGTAGAAAGGAGTCATAGGCAAATCCTGGCAGGCTAACATAATTTACAATATCCAACCTCCACTGGGTTTTCAAAATACCTCGCCACTCTAGGAAGACATCACATAGAAGGCCAACATCCACTTTTACATAAAGCAACAAATAGTCCTTCCGGCTCTGACACCCAGCTACTTTCCAAACATTCTGAGCATGTTTATAATCACTTTCGGAAAGTTCTGCTTCTTGAAGCGAATTGAAAAAATCTTCGCGGGATGGAAGACGTGTCTCAGAAAGTCGTTCCATCGAATCCATATAGTCATAACAAAACACCTGCTTTCCCTTGATCAATAATGGCAACTCAGGTGCTGGCACATCTTTCAATATCTGTTGTGTGCATATGGGTTCGTTCCCATTACTGATGAATTGGTTCGCTAAAGGCGCGAGTGAGCCAGACATAAAGGCATACGAGTCAATAAATCTCAAGTCATTTATGATGACTTATTGCTATTTGTGAACTGAACGTTTTGGTCTTAGTTTGATTTTCAAGTCAGGTATCGTTAATTCACGCAGGATTAACGACATGTCGTAATTAGCATTATGTGCAATGAGAGTGGGCTGCAATTTGTGATTTTTTATTTGGAGGTTGCATCTATTACAATAAGCTCCAATGTAATTGTTTCCTGATTTTTCATGGTCATGATGTTTTACTCCTTTACCTTTTAAAAAACTCTGTTTACAGAGAAGACAGTGAGTTTGCTCATTGTGACGTGCCGTATCTTCATCGGTCATGTTGATTTTATTGTAGCTTTTAGAAAATTTCAACTTTTTCCAGGCACACTGCATTGTATGAATAAAATGGTTTACAGCATTACTTCCACAATAGGATCCGCTTTGTACTGTTTCTCCGTTTCTGTTCACTATAATGTAAACATACGCTATGGCAAAGTGATGTATCTTTACACATCCAGACACATTCGAAGAAGGCTCTACGAGAATACTCTCAAAGTCATAGAATGCTAAATAAGATGGCTCATATGCCTTAGCATGATTAGTAAATTTCACAGTAGAGCCCGCGGGTGGGAATCTTAGTCTTGTGATTATCGTTGGGCAAATTAGCACATGTTCAGCAAGCGTTGTCTTGTTCTCACAGGCGCACAGGCAGATATCGCAAAACATTTTTTTTCCCGCGACGTTGGCAGGTAAACAGGTTCATGTATGCGTCAAAGTCTTGGATAAGAGCAAGGTGTCTGTTCCCCAACAACAGACAGTGAACAACTTCTTGATCTTTGAGCCCCTTTCTGACTAGAGTTAGTTCGCCTTTTTTGTCTTCAACGTTGTCTAGACAGTAAACGCGAATACTTATGTTGTTTAATCTTTCAAGCCGACCGAGGTCTTCCCAGGATACCGGAGTTGGAATGTTACCCGTATTAATAGAGCCCAAGCAAGCATTTTCCCATTGTCTGCCCGATGGAACTACATTTCTTGACTTTAGATAACGATAAGCTGTTAGAACTTGGAAAACACAGTCCGTGGGTCCCGAAGGGTTGAGAACTTGAGTTTTCCCTGGAACACCCTTAGAATAGGGTACATACTCTCCAATACTATTGTGCAGCATTATAAGAGAGAAGGAAAATTTTACGCTAACTATCTCATCTAACGTAAATCCACTGCCCTCTTCGTCTGACATGTCATGTTCAAACCGACTAACAAAATATTCGGATGGTTCACGTACATATGAATCTATATCATCATAGCTAATTACCTGCATATGACTTCTCATATACATATCTCTATATTGAACTCCATCGTCGGGGTCTTCTCTAACTAAACGCAGATGCATGTCAACGTACACTTTAAAAGAAGGAAGTCTAACCTGCTGGCAGCCTTGAAATACAGACTACTGCCTCGCGAAGACGGCCAGTGTTGTTGTTGAAATATGGTGCAATGTCGCCGTTGTCTGCTGATGGGACGGGTAAGTCGATCGTTGTTAAGGCCCCGTTGAAATGTTGGCTTATTTCATCGGGTGTTGGTGAGGGTGTTGTTGCCGGCCGTCCCGGGTTATAACCGCTGGGCCCTGGCTGTTGAGAACTGTTTGGATGGGAGAATCCCTCACGACGGGCTTGCTTTTTCCTGCAGGTATCTGAAGAAAGGTAAAATAATATTAGAGAGAACCAGTGAATTTACAATTTTTTCCTTAGAACAGACGTGTGCGCAATAAAAAACGTAGAAACTTACCGTTTGTTCCTGTATTCGCTTGTTTTCATTTTCGTCCACTACCGATCGCTGAAGAGGAGGGGCAATGGCTGAGCTTACCAGACCCGCCTTCTTCGGAGATAGCCCTAAAGGAATATGAAACACATAAATGAAATTTTATGAACCTCTCTACCCCGCACATATTTTACTGTGACACTTAAAATACAATATGGAAAATGTGTCTCTTGTAAAACACATTTTAACAATATTGCATTTCAGAAGATATTAGGTTTTGACCTACCTTTGGTTTTGACTGGCTTCGTCGCTGAGACCCGTCCGTAGAGAACAACTTCCAATACCGCTGGGGCCTGGTTCAGAGAAACCGACATCTGATCGATCAGAGCTAGTCGACGACGTCTCTTCTGAAAAAAAGATAGAAAGACTAAAGTCGATATTGAACATGTTGCCCAGCTCTCTACCCCCCTCTCGTCATCCACATCTGCTACTGTTTTTTATGGCAATCATATAAAGTAACGCAAACATTTAAGTACTTACCATTGTTTCTAGTAGATATATCTTTCGATCCAGTCCCAAGGCCCTCTAGAAGGCAGGCCGCCCTATGAGCTGCTAGTGCGGACAACGGGAAGTAATCATTACACCATGGACATTTGATACAGGTGTGTACAGGGGTCCTCATGTTTACGGGAAACAAGAACAGGAGACCTCTTGACCCGAGACCTCCTTGAGAACCTGTGAAGTGTTCGTTGGTTTGACGCCCATAAATACCTCCCGGCGTTGTGTGTTCGTTTGTACGTGTGTGTGTGTGTGTGTGTGTGTGTGTGTGTGTGTGTGTGTGTGTGTGTGTGTGTGTGTGTGTGTGTGTGTGTGTTCCTCAGGTCAGTCCTTAATGACCTGAGGTTTATTGTAATGACTTGAATCATTAAGGCTTCAGAAGACCAGAAGGCGTGGCCTCAGATACATGGAGATGTCATCGAAACATTTTTTTCCGTGATTTTTATCTCGCATGAACATATGTGTGTGTGTGTGTGTGTGTGTGTGTGTGTGTGTGTGTGTGTGTGTGTGTGTGTGTGTGTGTGTGTGTGTGTGTGTGTGTGTGTGTGTGTGTGTGTGTGTGTGCGCGTGTGTATGTGTATGCATGTACGTGTGCGCGCAAGCATGTGTGTTCCTCGGGTCAGTCCTTAATAACCTGAGGTTTATTGTAATGACTTGAATCATTAAGACTTCAATAGGCGTGGCCTCAGATACATGGAGACGTCATCGATCCATTTTTTCCGCGATTTTATCTCGTAAGACCAGATGTGTGTGTGTGTGTGTGTGTGTGTGTGTGTGTGTGTGTGTGTGTGTGTGTGTGTGTGTGTGTGTGTGTGTATGCGCGTCTATGGACAGAGGGAGGGAAAGAAAGAAAGATAAGACGCCGGGAACAGGTGCGCGGGACATATTCCAGCCTTTTTTTTTCTTTTTTTTACAACAAAGGAGGCAGCTCATTTGTTGTAAAAAAAAAAAAGGCTGGTCTTATCTTTCTTTCTTTCCCTCCCTGGTCATTAACCTAATGTCTTTAAACTTTTTCCGTGATTGTAATCTTGGGGTCATTCGAGATCTCGATCTTATCTTGTGTGAGTGTGTGTGTGTGTGTGTGTGTGTGTGTGTGTGTGTGTGTGTGTGTGTGTGTGTGTGTGTGTGTGTGTGTGTGTGTGTGTGTGTGTGTGTGTGTGTGTGTGTATGCGCGCCTATGGGAAGAGGGAGGGAAATAAAGATAAGACACCGGGAACAGGTGCGCGGGACATATTCCAGCCTGGTCATTAACCTAATGTCTTTAACCTTTTCCTGTGATTATAATCTTGTGGTCATTCGAGCTCACGATCTTATCTTAACTCTTCAAGTACCCTCTCTTCCGTCACCTCCGCTGGGCACCCCCACTCCCGTCACATCCCCCCGCTTCCGTACGCTAGCCCGAGAGGGGGGTGGGGGGGGTGTAGGGCATGTGAAAAAGCGAAATACTTGGGGGGGGGTCCAGATACCCCCTCTTCCGTAACCCCCCCGCTGACCCCCCTAACCCCCACTTCCAGTCCCCCCCGCTGAGGCTACCCCCACTTCCGTACATTTGTTACTACTCCCGGGGGGTGCAGCTTTATCGTGATGACTGCTTGGTTCCCCTGACCGTGCGGCACTTGCTGGTCGAGTGCCCCAGTTTGGGGGACCTGCGAGTGCGATACCTGTCGCAGTGTCGGGGAGAAGACGGATCATTCCGTCTCTCGCTGATGCTGGGAGGGAGATGCCTTTCCCCGGGACATGAAGTACTTCTCTTTATGGAGAAGGCTGGCCTTCTCCATGAGTTATGACCGTTTTCTGTGTGATTTGTTTCGTCTCGTTTTGTTTGGCTTTGCTCTTCGTTTACTTTTAAGATTCCTTTTTTAGCTCTTTTAGTTATTTTTTTTTCTTTTTTTAGTTTTTAACTCATTGAATGCGGCGCCATATGACCCAGGCTGTTGCGGCGCCTAATTTAAATCAATCAATCAATCAATCCTGTTACTGAGGTAACCCCTAATCCACCTTAAGAGATTACCCTTAATACCAAAGTCAACGAGCTGATTCAGGATGATGTCCCTGTTAGCAACATCAAAGGCAGTCTTGAGGTCGACGAAAGCTACCACGCTGTCCCGGGAGAGGCGAGAGTATAAGTCGACGATGCAGTGGTGTGTGCTGCGCTGAGGAAGGAAGCCAAATAGTTGGGGCAAAAGGCGGTCCTCGAGCCGATACATTAGACGGTTAAGCAAGAAACAAGAAGTGAGGGAAATGGATCTGAACTTTGTCGCTCCTGGCTTTGGAATGGGTATGATGGTGCTGCTGGTCCAGGCTTGTGGTACACAACCATCGCGAAGGCAAAGATTGTAGAGTAGCAGCAGTGGGTTCCCGGGAACTTGTTGCAGCAGGCGTAGTACAGAGTAAATAATATCATCATCACCAGGAGACGAAGCCTTACCTGTAGACAGAGCACGACGCAGTTCACCCGCGGTAATCGGCACGGACTCATCGTCATCCGGTTGCAATAGAGCTGACATAAGACGGAGCTGTCGGACAGGAGGAGCACGGGAGGAGAGGGCATCTTGTATGTGGGCGGGAAGGCTGGCAGGGGTAGACTGCTCCGACCATGCGTCGACAAGTTGCTGCGCGTAGGCGGCGGGAGTGTGGTGACGGGCAGTTGAGGGCGTCTTCTTAATCACCCGACGGATGAGGCGCCACATGGAGGCCACACTCGTTTGCTGGTTCATGTTATCTGTGAATTTCCACTAGGACTCTGTAATGACACACTCTTGTAGTGCCACAAGAGCCTCCGTTGACTCTTGGTATCGACGGAGTAGCTCAGGAGAGGAGTTTTCTTGAAACAAGAGACCAGCACGTTCAGCTTCTTCCCTCGCCTCATGAATGCGCGAGTCTAGTGTCCAGGAAAGAGCGGCAGGGCGACGCTGGAGGTGTGGTCGTGAGACATACAGCCTGTAAAAGTCATGGGTGGCAGAGGCAAGATCAGAATATAACTGACTAGGCGAAGTAACGTTAAAAGTAGACAACATTTGGATTATGTAGGAGATAAACGTTGGGCAATACTTAGGGGGCACATTGATTCGTAAGCGAGAGGCAGAATTGGTAGGCACAGAAGGTAGAGTATATCAAAGCCGGCACGGAGGAGCACTGGACCCGAGGTGTTACCAAGCCAGAGGTGAGGACGTGATCCAGCGTATCACCCCGGGGGTGAGTGGCGCACCGTGTCCCAGCGCGTCAGATGATGCCTTCGGATGTAGGACAAGAGACGTAGACCAGGATAGTTTGTGGAGCCAGAACGGTCACCTAAGTCGGGATGCCTGGCGCTGAAGTCTCCGAGATAAACCACACCCCGCACCGTAGGAGGTGGAAGAGCTGCAAGATGGAGCCGAGCAGGGGCAGAGTACACGTTACAAATCTGAAGGACGCCACCCCCAAGCGTGACTTCAAAGAGTTGGAAGGTCATGTCAGGATCCGTAGAAGTGCGGAGGAGGCGGTGTGGTAAGGAACAATGGACTTAAGTTAGGAGACCATTCCTTACCATATGGACGTATGGAACGTAGCCTGTGAGAGGAGGAGCTTGCCCAGCGGGGAGCGGCCGACCTGGAAATGCTTCCTGGAGCAAAATAACGCTAGGATAATGCCGAAAAACATAGGCTTTGAGTTGTGCAAGCTTGGCGTAGTTAGTGATGCCACAAACATTCCATGAGATTACCTCAAGAGAATCAAGAGCGAAATTGAGCCTTTGAGCGGGGACACCGGTGAGCGGAGGCAGACGAGCGACGTGAAGAAGACGGGCCAGGAGCAGGAGGCGACTCGTATAGCTTCTCGAGTCGAGAGACGACGGTGTCCATTTTTTCAGTGAGTGTGGCGACTGCGGAGACGACGGCCTGCTGAGCTTCAACCACGGTCGAAAGCTGGGAGGCAGTAGCTGTATGGGCGGTAACCAATCCGTCAATCCTGGCGTCAAGGGCGGCGAAACGATCCTCAAGAGCAGTGCATCGCGCCAGGAGGGAAGCAACGGTCTTGCGAAGAGCCAGGTCCTGTGGAGAGGCAGAGTCAGTGGGAGGAACAGACTGGTTAGATGGCGGCGGCGGAGGAGGTGGTGGCGCTGTCGAGGAGGCACGAGACGGGGCCTGGCGTCGAGCACAGCCGTGCCACACGTTAACCCCAGGCTGAAGGCAGCGTGGGCACTTCCAGCGAAACGCGTCCTTAGGAGGTTGAAGCTCGGAGGAAGTGGAAGCAGCTGGGCGAGAATACACACTCCTGACGGGGCACGTCCTTGAGTCGTGATCGGAAGCACACCAGGCACACTTCGGTGAGGCAGAGCAATACCTGGAGATGTGACCAACAACCCCAGCACCTGTAACACCAAGGCTGGTCATTGAGGAGTTTACGCACCTCACAGGGAGGAAGACATGGAAGGAAATCGAAGGCGATAGTGGGTGGAGGCGGGTCAGGCAGGCTCCACACGACGACAATCCGGTTAATGGGCGAGCCATCCTGGAAGAAGCGTCTGGCAGAGTGCACGCCAAGGTAACCCTCAGCAAGACACGGGTCCACGTCAACCGGAAAACGGGTGAGGATGTAGCTCGGGTATTTACGAGGCCTCTCGGGTGAGTCCTGAGGAATGAGTGGCAAAGACAGAAACTCACCAGCCTTTGCTCGCTCGATGATGTCCGTTTGCTGCCTAGAGATGTAAACAAACCTTGAGGTGACGGCAGCCATCTTGATCTCGGCCATATCCCGCTGAAGTTGGAAGGCCTTGTTAACTTCGGAAAACCATCGCAGCTTCGTGTCGGTAAACGGGTTCCCGGTGAAGGAGAGCTTGACGTAGGTGTCTCTGGGGGCAAAAGCTGGGAGGTTAGCGGAAGGCCGGGAGGCGGCAGAGGTAGCGTCGTCGTCACCGAGAGGAGGCAGAGGAGGCACAGAAACAGTCTCGTCACCCCCCGGGGAAGCACTCTTGGCAGTTTTGGCCGCTGGACGCAGGCAGCCTTCAGTGGCTGGGTCGAGTGAATCATCAGCAGCAGGCCGTTTGGGGGCGGGAAGTTTCCCAGGTTGACGAGCGGAAGACGGCAGAGGGGAGTCGTGCTTCGGCAGCTCGGGCCAGTGGTTCACCGTAGGCGAGTCGTCGTCGTCAGACATGACCAGGTCATCCTCCAGGGAAGTACCAGCCCCCGACCCAGGGTACTCCATTGAGGCAGGCAGCGCCTCGATGGAAAGGCAAACACGCACAGCAACAAGGGTTTGCTTGTACGGGCCCGACTCCAGCAGACGTTAGCCGAGTGAGCAGTCTTGAGGTCTCTGAACACTGGTAGATATGCAGGAGGAGCGGAGCGTCCGTACCCAACCAAGAAGGCTGAGGCAGGACTCTGAATGTAAGCTTATATTTTTCATTGTACTTATTATTATTACACAGCAAGATGAGCCATAACAAAGGGACGGGCAGTCATTATTCAGATTTAAGGTTTAAGATCTCCCATTGTGGCCAAAAAGGTATTTAGCATGTTTTGTATTTTTACACTGTGTCTAGAATATATATATATATATATATATATATATATATATATATATATATATATATATATATATATATATATATATATATATATATATATATATATATATATATATATAGTGTGTATAAGCAAGCAACATTACCTAAAGATATGTATACGTAATTTCTTTGTGTGTTAAATTCACTACAGAAACCTAGAAGATACGATATTTGTCAACCAAAAACAAAGACAATGAAAGCCTGTTTCGATTATATTTGAGTTACCGCTCGACGTAAATACTTTCGATTTTATTTCCGTTACTGTTCGACGTGAATACTTTAGTTTTCTATTTCATCTCTCCTCGCTCCACATGCTGACGTCATTTTCTGCGCGCCGGTTGACCCACTGTTCTTTGATCCTGGTTGCGGGCAGGCCAATCATACCCCAAGTGGTATCCTTTGCTTAAGCGACCGACTGACCACAGCGCTTAGCATAGTCGCCATCCAGCTCCAAGAGATATACACCAGGTAGTGTGCATAATAAAAATGACAAAGGAAAGAGTAAATTCATACAAATGAATAACAACGACAGCAAGGACCCTACAGGAGACAAGGCACCAACCCCCTGAAGGAAACCGATAACACCAATAGGCGCCGACAGGCAGAAAGAGGAAGCAGTGGCTTCTCTCCCATGACCAGCCCTCTCTCTCTCTCTCTCTCTCTCTCTCTCTCTCTCTCTCTCTCTCTCTCTCTCTCTCTCTCTCTCTCTCTGCATTTGTTTGTTTTTGTTTTCTTTCTCTCAATTTGTTCTTCCTCTCTCTCTCCCTCCCTCCTCTCTCTTTTTGTATTTGCATTATTTGCATGTAATTTATCGATACAGTATACAAAACCACGCTGATCAAACGTGACAAAAGATAAATAAAAGTTAATATCAAATGGTGGCATTTTATTTAGTATTACAGCTCTGGGGAGGTGGGCCGCCAGTATGTGGAGATGATGTCCACATCCGTCTGCACCGCCACGTCCCTCACACCCCTTGGCTGGGCCTTGATTGTCGGGGTTAAGGTTGAGGTGACAGGACACAGGAGTGGTGGTGCTGGACGAGTCCTGTAAGCGGAAGATAATGAAGATTAGGAGTTTGACACCCACCCACCCACACACACACACACATTGTAACATGTTACCTTACCAATAAATCATATCCACGGGCAAGGGTGGGAGCCGGCAGGGGTGGCAAGGTGGGGGTTAGTAAGGGTAGTGAGGTCATTGCGCATTGCGTCCACTGAGGTGGTGAGCTACCCACAGATAATACCCTTTTACTGCCACCCTGTGATAAAGAGAATCGTTCAATAAAACACATAAGGTTTTACTCTCTCTCTCTCTCTCTCTCTCTCTCTCTCTCTCTCTCTCTCTCTCTCTCTCTCTCTCTCTCTCTCTCTCTCTCTCTCTCTCAATGCGAGGCCTAACTTATCCCCCACCCTCCTCCCTATGTGTGTGTGTGTGTGTGTGTGTGTGTGTGTTGCATGGTGCGTGTGTGCGTGTGTGTTGGATGGAGTTTGTGTGTGTGTGTGTGTGTGTGTGTGTGTGTTGCAAGGTGCGTGTGTGCGTGTGTGTTGGGTGGAGTTTGTGTGTGTGTTCAAGGGAAAATGTTGTAGTCGAAGATGGGGATAGAACAGCAACAATTGATGGAAATTAAAGATAAAGGGAGGAAAAAAAATAAGTGGTGGAAAAAGAGCCAAATACAACTGGCTAGTCTACATTATCTCCAAGACGCGGAGAAGTAGGAGTATCATTATGAGGCAAGACTGTCGAGCCAAGAATTATTACAAGGAGAGTCTTGTTCTGGCATTCAGAGTACGTGTATTCTTCTGAAGGATTTCTAACAATTGGGGTTTGTTGGAGGGGGATGACTCCCCAACCTCCACGTCAGTATGCATGGTCTCTGGTGGCATGGTTGAGAAGGTCCTGCCTTGATGATAGCTCATCTCTAAATGACTAAACACATAATACTGGTAACCCACCGTCTGAAATGAGCAGACAAAGCGGCAATATCTGAAAAGTGTCGACAATGGATGTTACCATTTTTTACCCCTTCAGTAACTACAATCATTATGAAAGACTAAATAGTACTATACTACTTCTGTGTATGAATAATTGTCAGAAAAGGCTAAAAAATAAAAAAAAATATTCATAATCCTCGTAACACTAAAATATATAACCACAAATATCTCTTCAATTTCGCGCTTGATCGCGTCTGACTCAGCCAGTCTCCTGTTCCCACATGCAGAGTACGTATCGGTTCATCTGATCAGCTTCTGCAGATATAATTGTTTCTAATGTTTTTTATTTTTTATTTTCTGATTTATCGATTCATCATGGACATTGACGGGACCGTCAAGGAGATGCTGGCACTTGTCACCCTGGCCATCAAAATGAATAAGAAGAGAGAAGAGCTAAAGCAGCCAGGGCGGTGGTACTACCGCCCAGGGGGTAACTTATAATTCTTTCCGGGATACACTTCCCCCGGTGTGACGCAATGGACCGAGGTTCACCAAACCTTTCCAGGAATTGTGTTACAACAGTCTTGCTGAAGACAGGAAGCGAAGACCTTTCCCCTGTCTTCACCATATTCATGCATTTAGCATGCATACGTCAGTCAGGTGAAAATACAAGTTTACTGGTCCATTTCCTTGTCTTCCTGAGGCAGTCTACTGAAGTTATCTGCATGTCAGCTTTGTCAACTATCCTCATATTATCATAGTAGTCATTTATAACATCTGATCTTCCTGAGGCAGTCTACTGAAGTTATCTGCATGTCAGGTTTGTCAACTAGCCTCATATTCTCATTGTAGTCATTTAAAACATCTGGCTTCATATTTTTTTCCCTTGTGTTCCAGGGTATTTTCCCAGTATACTCCATTTTTTCCATTATGGATGGTAGTCAAAAGACGAACTTCCTTCTTGTCATGCCACCGAATGCAAAGAATTTCATCATATTTATGTTTTTGTACGTCACCTCTTTTGGTTGCCTGAAACTGTGGCATATTCTTTTTTTTTCGCGAACTGTTCCCACTGCACCAGTGCCATGATCTTCCAAAAATGTGGCAAGTGCTGGACTTGTGTACCAGTTGGCGGTGTACAACATATGTCCTTTTCCCAAGTATTTTTTCATGAGGAGCTTGGCCATAGCACCTGATATGCCGAGAGGATCACATTTAGGAATGTCTGTGTCACTTGCGGAGTATATGCACATATCTAGCACTATTCCAGTTTCGGAGTCACACAGGGTAAACATTTTGATACTAAATCGGCGACGCTTCGATGGAATATATTGTTTGAATGTGAATTTTCCTTTAAAAAGCATCAAGGATTCATCAATCACCAGCTTTTGAAATGGGTTGAAGAAATTCTTGAACTTCTATTGAAGGTTTTCCAGCACTGTTCGAATTGTCCAGAAGAGATCTGCATTATTTGGGTGTTTGTTATCTGCAAAATGAATGAATTTCAAAATGCTGCGATACCTGTCCCTGCTAAAGTAGGTTGGAAATACAGTCCCTGACCCAGTAATCGTCAAGCACCCTTTTTTTAGAATGAGGCATAAGAAGCATGATTGCGATGAAGGTCAGAAGTTATTTTCTCGTTACATCTTTCCAGGCTTTTTGCTCTGCCTCTGTTGTTTTCCTTCTTTTCTGGTGAGAATACCTATTTGTCTCTCACAATATGATCCACTAAATCATTGTCAAAATAGGCCAAAAAATAACCACACTCTGCCGGTGTTTCTGGCAGCCCGAACTCGCCTGTTATTCCAACCAGTGTGCCTTGAAACTCCAGTGGATGTGGCACAAAATCACTTCCTTTACTCCATTCAAAAGTATAGTTTCCGAGGCTGTTGTACAGTCGCGGACAAAAGTCCTGCGCAGCTTTCAGCCCAGCGTGACTCCTGGTCACCTGAGGTTCGAACAAACGGACGAAGCACCAAACCAACAGAGATGGCACACGTGAAGTGTTTGTGTTGTTTGTGTACTGAATAAAATTCTTGGTGCCATATGACCCTGGCTGTTGCGGCGGCTGACCTCAATCACTCACTCACTCACTCACTCATGTAAAATTATCATCATAATCTGATAGCATTATGGTATTGGCGAGATTAGGAGATGACACGTCATTTAATTCATGTGGAAAATTTATAAAGGTGTGGCAGGCAATAGTATTTTTTAGGTTTTATGTCTCATGACCACTAAGGGTAAATTGATCATGGCGTTAGACTGCATGAGACAAATGAAGAAATGCACAGTGTGTGTGTGTGTGTGTGTGTGTGTGTGTGTGTGTGTGTGTGTGTGTGTGTGTGTGTGTGTGTGTGTTTTCTCTCTCTCTCTCTCTCTCTCTCTCTCTCTCTCTCTCTCTCTCTCTCTCTCTCTGTGTGTGTGTGTGTGTGTGTGTGTGTGTGTGTGTGTGTGTGTGTGTGTGTGTGTGTGTGTGTGTGTGTGTGTGTGTGTGTTCTCTCTCTCTCTCTCTCTCTCTCTCTCTCTCTCTCTCTCTCTCTCTCTCTCTCTGTGTGTGTGTGTGTGTGTGTGTGTGTGTGTGTGTGTGTGTGTGTGTGTGTGACCAAACCGGATACAGTGGAACAGTGTAATAAACTTCCCCTCCCCCTCCTCCTTTCCCCTCTTCCCCTCCTTTATCTCTTCCCCTCCTCCTTTTCTTCCCTCCCCTTCCTCTCCTTCCCCCTCCCTCTTCCCCTCCCCCTATCAGCCTACTAGTGAATTGCATTATTTTTAGATCCTTCACGAAATTGAATAATCATTTAATATAAGAAGAACTGCAAAGAAAAATATATAATCATTACAATTGCTTAGACGTGAAAAATAGAGTAAACATGGAATTGCTCTTTGGTTTGAAAAAAAAAATGTATAGTGTATTATGGAATAAGCTGTTGTGTTTAACGAGTGTGTTTGGTAGTATCCACTTGTTTCGTTAGTAAATGTTGGCAAAGGTCATCACTGAGGGAGCGAGGTGATGTGTGCTTATTCTGTAGTTATGAGTTAGTCACCTGAGATCTACAACATAAGTAAGTAGCTATGATCACACGCTGTAGTTGTGTATTGCATATAATGAATTGTTACCACACCACACGAATTTATTGTTGATTTTTACATATTACTGTTATCACCTAAACAGTTTATATTGTTATCGCTCTAATCCCACATGTAAGGGTTAAAATCAACTTTATTCAGAACTACACATGCTCATATAATCTTTCAATATGATCAAACATCATAACGTATGACAATCCATCCAGGAATGGCAGAAAGACGTGACAACGCTGTCGACGTAATAACAAAAAGGGGTAGAATCATCGGAATGTGGGAGTGTGGAAAAAGTTCCAGAGAAATTTCTGAAATGGCAGGTGTATCTGTCAGCACCGTCAACAGGTGGATCAGAAGATGGCAGGAGGAAGATTCGGTGAAAACTAAACCGCGCAGTGGGAGACCCAAAGTTACTACCCAAGAAGACGTCAACCGTATTATGGACACCATACAGGTGCACCCTAAGTTGAATGCAGTGAAGCTCACTCGTGACCTACAGCTACCTTGCCACCCACGCACCACAAGGCGACGCTTGCATGAGAACAAAATCAATTGTTATGTGACTGCTAAAAAAGAGAAACTGTCCCGGTCACAGAAAGAATGTAGACTTGGTTTCGCTCTCCAGTATCTAAAAGTAGATGAAAGTTTCTGGAAAAATGTTATATTTACAGACGAGAAAAACTTTATATCAGTTGAAGCAGGCGCAAGAATGTGCTGGAGACCAATTAACACCCGTTATTGTGACAAACATATTCAAGAAAAAGCAAGGAGTGGCAGAGTAAGTGTTAATTTTTGGGGATGGATGTAGCCGTGGGGCCCTGGTGAACTTGTTACATTAGAAGGACGGTTTACAGGTCAAGACTACGTCAGTGTTTTAGAGGATGTTTTGCTGCCGTCAGTGCGAGCAGTGTTACCACATCCACATCCTATTATTTTTGTTCATGACAGGAGTTCCGTCCACACTAGTAACGTGGTGAGGGAGTGGCTCGCACAAAACCCATAAATTCTCCCGCTAGATTGGCCCCCTAAGGGTTGCGATATAAATCCTATATAAAATCTGTGGGCCATCATGTCTCGGGAATGGGATGTGGGTGATGACATCAGTTGTGCAGCCACTGAACGACATGCCCAGGAAGTGTGGGAAGCTGTGCGCCGCCGTCCCAACATCTGCTACAATTTAGTGACATCCATGTCAAAGAGAATTAGTGAAGTAGTTGATGCTCAAGGAGGTTGGACAAAATATTGAATGCTACAACAATACTGATTATTGGTATCTGAATACTTTTAACAGGAGGTATCCTGTCTGTCTGTATTTTTTATTAAATGCTTCATTTATGATTTGTATAAAAAATATTAAGTTTGATTTTGAAGTGTAAATGTTACTACACATAGTAAAACATTTTTCAATACATATTTGGGTTTGTTTAATTTGTTCTTTTTTCAAAAAGATTATCAATGGTGAGATAGGGTTTTGAATATACTCTAGTTACTCTGTAATAAATTATTAAGTGTTTCGATTGTATGGCCAAATACAATTATTCAATACTATATATGCTTTTTATTATATACCACAAATTAATTGTGCCTTAATAAGGAGCAGAAATCCCTATTTGTTATAACAGGGTTTGGTCAATATTTGACTGATTACAATAAGGGGTTAAATATAGTTGTAACTATATGAACTGCGTGACCTCTTTCCTATAAGGTATTATGTGATATAACTTTGCATATTCTAATAATTGTTATGCTTATGAAATAATTGAGAATCCCACAACCCTTGATCTTCACCTCCCTCCACGGAAAGCCCATAACCCTTATCTGCACACACCTCCATTTTCCTGTCACAGTTTCCCCATACTCGTTCACACACACACACACACACACACACACACACACACACACACACACACACTGTGCATTTCTTCATTTGTCTCATGCAGTCTAACGCCACGATCAATTTACCCTTAGTGGTCATGAGACATAAAACCTAAAAAATACTATTACCTGCCACACCTTTGTAAATTTTCCCAATGAATTAAATGACGTGTCATATCTTAATCTCGCCAATACCATAATGCTATCAGATTATGATGATAATTTTACATGAGTGAGTGAGTGAGTGAATGAGTGAGTGAGTGATTGAGGTCAGTCGCCGCAACAGCCAGGGTCATATGGCACCAAGAATTTTATTCAGTACACAAACAACAGAAACACTTCACGTGTGCCATCTCTGTTGGTTTGGTGCTTCGTCCGTTTGTTCGAACCTCAGGTGACCAGGAGTCACGCTGGGCTGAAAGCTTTTGTCCGCGACTGTACATTCCTGCTTCCTTCCTCGAGGCACACTTCTTCCACGTTTCTTCCTATTTCCTGAGGTGGCACTAGACGTTGATGCTCGCGCTTCTTCACTGTCACTCAGAGCTCAATCTCTGGCTCACTGTCATTTTCCGTGGAAGTATCACTACTAGCTAGTTCTATCAAAAAGGCGTGGGCATCAGGTGACCTGTTGGGTACCTGCCCACGTCTCTGTGCGTCGTAATGAGGAGGCCGATGAGGTGGTGCGGGCCGCTGCTTCTCGCCTCCCCTCACAGTGCGCTCTTCCTATTAAGGACCTGTTTCCCACCGTGCGATCCGCACTCCAGTGTGTGTGGCAGCGCAGGTGGGCGGCGGTCATTGCCACGACACAGATGGGGGGAGCCACAACCAGGGGCGGGATTCATCATACCATTCACCGGGCCTCTGTCTGATAAGTTTCGCGGTATCTCCGCCCACCCGGTAAATTCGCATTCATCAACCACTTACTGCAGCACTGGTAAGGCCAAAAGTTACCGCGGCTTCGTGCACCCGTGAGTGAGTTACCGGAGGCGTGGTAGGGTGGGTAAATACTGCCGCCTCAGGTTTATTTTCCCGTCTGACTGCTTGTATCGGTGGTTCCTGAGCATGACAATGCAATTGCGATAATCTCGGTGGTTGCAGGAGTATGAAAACGTGTAATAGTGACGAAAATAAGTGGAGAGACTGAAAAAGACGAGGTGAGTGACACGTAGCCGCTGCAGCGATGAGTTATCCTCAGTTTTCACTCTACTTATTGTGTTCCATGGTTCTATACGCAAATATTCGACTGACATGCCTATTAGTGAATGGAAGTGACAAACATGAGTGATTACAACCGTGCAAATACCGTTGAGTAAATCAAAATGAACGGCACATTAGCGCGTCAGCTGGCAGCTCTGGGAACGAATCATAAGTGTTTTTTTTTTACTTTATTTGAATTACCATGATTTTGATCTGTAACGTTAAAGATCAAAGCAAATAGTTAGCATATGAAAATAAATGCAGTTCATAAGACTTGCGGGAAGAGTGCACTTGGAACTCTGTTGATGAAGAGTAATCAGTCAAATCATGGGACTATTATTATTACCTGCTGCTGTTTAGCAGTATGTCTCAGTCATATTCATTGATTATTGTGATTGTGTTTTGAAATACTTAGATGTCTAGCTGGACATAATTAGTGTCAGAGGAAATACCATGATCATGAAGGCAGTTTTTCCAGCTATAATTTAATCAGCGCCTCAAGCCTCACTTTACTTAAACTAACCTATTCTCGGCCACCTTTGGACACTCCTGTGGTGGAGAGGCTTCTCCCATCTCGTACTGTCGTGCCCGGAAATTCGGGGCACTAAATGATGTTAAAGGAAAATTCAACTAATGGGGAATCTGGGGATAATTCAAGGGGGACTCACCCTGGGGGTAGTGTTGCTGCCACCACCCAGAGATCTACCGATGAACTATGTCACCGGTAGTTCTCTGGGAACCTTAAAATATATGTATATAACAAGACTAAGGACTTAATTAGGGGTTAAAGTGACCCAGAGCGAGACTCTGATCCCTTGGATAGGGTAAGCGTGGAGAGCGGGGGCAGACTCGGGGCGGTAAATGGGTATTTTAACTCACAGCCGTTTGGACAAAACTCACGACGGGGAAAAGAGAAAAAATAAAAAACCTATGGACAAGGCTTGGCACATTTATTCCTGTTGTACTTAGTTTAGGAGACATACATAATCATAATTGATGTCACGGTTCACAGTTAACAGCTAAATGTAGGCACGAATTTCCCCGAAACTGGTAGAAGTGGGCGAATGGACACACGACTGAGTTCTAGTTTCTCCTTTCACAATGGTGGTCAGAATATGGTTGAAAATTCTCTAAGAAAACCTTACCCCTGCGCGGGTGTACATCTGTTGCAAAACCAGGTATATATGATATATGACAAACTCAGGGAAGGGAAACTTTATACTTCCGGGGAGACCCGTACACGGCGAGGACAATTTCCGTCGAAAACGGCAAACATACAGCCCCCTATTTTACTAACACTTCTTACTCTAGAGATAAACCACAGATTAATGGCCTATATGCCTATATACTTACACAGTACTTTCCGTAATAGGGCATAAGAAGGAAATTTTCGGGCTCGACTCCCCGTTCCTACTCCCCCGTCAGGCTCAAAGAACGCTGACGGTGCTTTCCTTCCTACAACCCTTATCACGGGAAGAAGAGGAGTATTGAGATTACCAACTAAAAGAACATATCGGGAAAAAAATCACGGGTTCGTTTAGGTGTATGGAGTGTGTGTGTGGCAGAGAGTGGGCCGCCAGACCTGCGGTCAAATGATCGAGGCTTATTTCATTTACTGGGATCAGAAATGCATTTATAAGATAATTAAGACACACATTGCCTAAAGGGGAGACGGTAATTAACACTGGGGAGCACGTAGGGGGGAAAAATGGGGGGGCGAAGGCGGGAGAGTCATGTAGTACATACCTGCGGGCAGGGGCGTTCCTAGACATTTTGGGGCCCGGGGGGCTCATTCCCATTTGGGGCCCCTCTTATGGGGTGAGAGGCGAGCACAATGAGCCAAAGCAGCTGCGGGGTTTAGTGGGGTGCTGTTAGCCCCCACCCCCCCACCCCGGGAAAATTTTTAGAATATGAGCAATTGTAAATAATTTTAAAGGCACACATGACACTGACACCTCAGTAATCAATTGCCTTAGATCGGCCCCCGGGCCCTGCCCTTACCCCAATCAACGTTACCCACCCTCCTAGGTCTATAATGGTCTCCATGATTGGAAGGGGGCCCCTGAAGAGCCCTATTTCTTTGACATAACATTTTTGTTACATTTTTGTTTACAAAATTGAAAATTGGGGCCCTTTAGTGAGACCCAAATTTGTCTTTCGGGTCCAAATATAAATGGGGCCCTTGACCATTTTGGGGCCACTGAATTTAGCTTGTCCTCCTGCCATAGCAGCAATGGTTAAATTTCGCATTTTGGGGCCCCCCTCACTTTGGGGCCCGGGGGGCGATTTCAAACAGCCCCCCCTCGCCCCCCCCCTCAGGAACGCCACTGCCTGCGGGCAAGTAGTGGGTTGAGCGGGCAAATGATACCCGGGAAGACGCTACCCCGAGTTTTATACTCGCCCTGCGGCGTCCCCGTAGGGGGCGGGAAGAGGGGCCAAATAGCTGATTTATAATCTATTGAGGTTGTATTTAAGATGAAGGGAAAATTACGGTAGTTTATATATGGTTACGGTCTCTTAACTTGGAAGGTGACGAAATTACGTTTGAAGCAGCGGAAAAATTTATGCAAGGTGGATGACTTTAATAGATAGGACATTTACAAGCAAGGGCTGGCAACAACTCCGAAATGCGTGCGCTGGCAGGGGGGAGGGGGAGGACAGGGTGGGTCGCGGTAGACGCTAAGCTCTGGCGGGAAAGTGACTTAAAAAGATTGCACCACCTGGTATAATTGTAGTCTGGGGGGGGGGGGGGGATGTGTTATGTTATAGGTTGTGATTAAGGATAGCTTCTTACAATTACTTACATATCTATGATGGCCTTGTAGTGACTTATAAACACTTATAACTACTTATACTCACTTATAACTACTTGTAATCACTTATAATGACTTAGCCTACGTCTTTTCCTTACACTTCTAAGTTTCTCCTCCTCCTACACATCCCGGCATTACAGTACTCTGACTTTGGTTGTTGAGATGTTAGTCGACATGGCTCTACATACTGAGTTCTTCCTTACGTGTAAACAAATATTAACAAATGTGTAGAAATCATTCACTTCATTTACACATCCAATTTTTCAATAATAGATGAATAAAATAATGGTCAAAGCACATGTGTTGTATTATTTATTGATTTTTTTTTGGGGGGGGAGTGTTCTGTGTCCCCCTAACAAGTGTTATTGATATGCTGTTAAATGATATTTAACAAAGTAATAATGAAGAGAGAATTGGGAATGGAGGGGCCAAGGGGTAAAGTAAAGCTGGTGATAATTATATTTTCAGCTGTTAGTTTTATCGGATAATATTAGGTTAGTTTGGGTTTTCAAGACTCCTAACCCAAGCAGAATATAATGCACTGTGGTGTTTATCACCTATGAACTATGTTGATTTTGCCAAGTTGGAAACAAATTTGTAAACAAATTTACCAGAATGTCAGTAGGAAGTAGGGAGCAAGAGACTTGTTGCTTGACAAGCTACCGTGACACTTCATCCAAAGAAATGGAGACACCGTTTTAAACCTGGATGGAACGTTTGATAATTAGTAATTATTTACTTAGGTTCTATATAATTATATTTGCTGATCACTGGACTTTTTTTAAGTAACTGGAACAAAAAGATTCAAATTCTAGCATATGAGATTATTACCCTATATAAATTCTTTTTTTGAAGGTGAAATGGCGCTGATCTGGGCACTGGATAATGACGGGCTACGACGGGAAAGAGTTTTCAGAGACCGTCTCAATCCTTTAGAGGTCGGCAATGATCTCCTCCTACACTATTATCGGCTGCCCCGCCATGAAATCATTCAGCTGTGTGAGGAGATTGGACCACATATCCACAGGCCCACAGGCAGGACAAGAGCAATTCCAATCCACACACACATCTGGTTGCCCTGCGTTTTTTTGCCAGTGGGACATTTCAGAATGTGGTGGGAGATGTAGCTGGTATCAGTCAGTCATTAATATCAAGAACATTGAATGATGTTACTGAGGTTTTGTTGAACAAAGCAAAACGGAAAATAAATATGCCCCAAGATCTGCAGGAGCTCATGCTCATCAAGCAATTTTTATGGCCTCAGTGTATTCCCTTCTGTCATGGGGCCTACAGACTGCACTCATATACCCATCAAAGCACCTGCAAATGCAGTTGTTTATCTGAACAGGAAGAGGAAGTACAGCCTTAATGTACAAGTTGTGGCAGACTCAAAGATGAGGATCATCAGCTTCTGTGCAAGCTATCCTGGGAGCGTTCATGACTCCTACAAATGGCGTCAAAATGTTTTGCGGCAGCAGTTTGTGGAGGGCCTGTATGGAGACTCACTACTTCTTAGTAATTACCCTAACCTTTTTTGTATATTGTAAAATTTAGCAGCTGTAAGAAAAACAGCATAAGTTAATGTGCCATCATGGTGCTGTGGTGTTAGCACACATTTTCACAAATGTGTGCCTGAGTTCGAATCCTGTCCTGGGTAGTCGGCACACAACCCACACAACTGTTCATCCATCTTTTCTGGATGATTGGTAAATTGTTACCTGGGGAAGGTAAACTGGGGTAACCTGGATGCTGCACTGGGCCTGTGTCCCGAGTTAATGGATTGTTACCCACCACAGGCTGCTGGCCAATGGTATGGAGATGAGTATCGCGACCATTCGAAGCTAATAGCGTATGCTCCCACCTTTACCTGTATGTTAATGTTTGGCTTTGGTATCTTCTTGACTTGTCAGATGCATTATCCTGGCTATCTTTTCGAGGGATTAAGATGGATGAGTAGTTACAAATAGGTTATGGAAATGTTGCCCACTCACAGTCACATCATGTATTCTGACCGTTTTAGAACAATTTTGCTATCTACCAACTGCTCTCCAACTTCCACGCTCATGCTTGTCCAGGATCTAATAACTCTCCTCAATGGTAAGCCCTCTTAAACTTTGTTTTTTGTAATGCTTACAAAATTTATTCATATACATAAGTGCTTCTGAAGTGGATTTACTAGCAAATATAATTTTTATGCAGTAAATAGGACAACCTAATTAATTAGGGAAAAATAAGGGAAAAACAACAAAGAATGGACTGGGTGTCATAAGAATAAAAGACAGGGTAGTTTATGTTCTATTTTTATAAAATGGCCACTCGTATTTTTTTAGTGGAATGGAAATGTAGTATATGTTATATTTTGTTAATATCCACTCATATTTTCTAAGGAATGGAAACAGACAAAGAGTAAACATTATGAGATGTATACTTCATAATAAGGAAAGACAAGGCCCCTGTATATGGATAGCATTTGGGAGGATAAAAGTAACTGGCAGAGACGATACAGAAGCCCAACCTCAAGGAAACTGATTTAGTAAGAGAGGAGATGTGAGGTTTCCAGTTGAGATTTTAAGTTAAGGATAGACTGAGGATGTTTATTGTAGAAGGTGACAGCTGATTGTTATCATAAAATAGGGGATAAGTGTTTGGAAAATTGCGTCGAGTTGACGGGTTAAGAAATTGAGTTTCTGAGGCGTTGAAGAACAAAGTTCTTCTTGCCTTAATGGAACGTATTGGCTATTCGGCGGCGACTCGTAGACAAGTACTGTTTTGACTTAGCTCGGTTTCTCTTTTCTATTTCGGGAAAAAAAGTTAATACTGGCTGTCGTTTGGAGCCAAATGTCCAGACGTGGTACCTGCTGATAGAAAACAATGTATTTACCTTTGCTGGTAAGGTTTTAAGGTTTGCGTTTGTGTGTGGTGTGTGTGACCACTGAGGGGCAAATGTGCCGCGGGCCGCAGTCTCCTGAGCGGCCCTAACAGCCAAAACACAGCTTGGGAGGTTTGTATTTTTTTGCCCAGGGCTTTATTTTGCTCTCCAGCAGCTTAAAAATGATTTAACTTGCTGTTAAATAATTGTTAGTAGCTATTTTGGCTTCTGCTCTTAAGATAAGTGATTTACAGACGCCCACTTGCTGGAGAGGGCGTCTGTAAATCACTTATCTTAAGATCAGAAGTCAAAATAGCTACAGGTACTTAAACTAACAATTATTTAACAGCAAGTTAAGTCATTTTTAAGCTGGTGGAGAGCAAAATAAAGCTCTGGTCGAAAAAATACGAAACCTTCCAAGCTGTGTTGTGGCTGTTTGGGCCGCTCAGGAGACTGCGGCCAGCATTGGCCCTCAGTGGTCACACACACCACACGCAAAAACCTTAAACCTTAGCAGCAAAGGGTAAATACATTTTTTTTCTACCAGTAGGTACCACGTTTGGACATTTGGCTCCAAACGACAGCCAGTATTGATTTTTCTCGAGATAGAAAAGAGGAAGAGTTAAGTCAAAACATTACTTGTCTCCGAGTCGCCGCCGGATAACCAATACGGTCCATTGGAAGTGACAGCAAGGTATGAAGTTGAGTGTTCTGTAGCCTCCATCCTGGAATCGTGTAGTTTCTGTTGGGGGGTCTTTTGTAGTCTGTAGGATTGGAACTGTCACACCTCTTAGGCACAGGCTGCATGTTGGCAGTGGAACGCCAGCACTCGTCGAGCGAGCAAATCTCCCGGCTTCTGGGCCACTTATAGACTGTTGAGTTGCTCGCTCTGCTCTGATACGGGCTGCATCGTGCACCCGTTTCCCCGCCTGGCACGCCAGCCGGCCGGGGCCCCACCGGCTGGCGTGCCGGCCATCTCAGCGACGGGCCGTCGCATTAGACAAGGCCCGTTCCCCCTCTGAGGGGTAAATCTTCGACATGACATGCATGTTGGCATACTTCCAATAAGAAGTAAAAGGTAGATGTTAAAAGACTGTGGTGCTGGTCGAAGTGGTTGGCCATGTTGGTGGTGGTGGGCGTGGTGGTCTGCTGGATGGTCCTAAGGGAGGGGCTGATGAGGGTTCTGTGGAGGGATCCTTTAGGGTGCAGTGGCTGTTCATCCTCGCTTTTGGGCTGGACGATAAATGGGTACCTGAGGAAGATTGGGGAAGGTAATCTGATGTAAACTGGATGTCACCATAATAATCGGAGGTAATGGGATCCTTCTCACCACAGGCTCAAGAGCTAATGCGCTGTAAATGAACTCCGAGGCCACACGCAGCTATAGCGTATGGTCCCATTGTAGATACGAGTGTTTTAATACTACCCCTTTGAAAGAGCTCAAGTAGTAGACAGGAAGATATAAATACAGAGAAAGGCTGTTCCAGAATTCACCAGCTTAAGGGATGAAAGCATGAAGAAGCTGGTTAACTTTCCCTTAACCCGTGGGCATCGGCTATGGAAAAGCCAAGTGGCCGTGAAACGACAAAATTACACTGCATTTTGAGATTAAGAAAAAAGCATGGAAGATACATCGGAGTACTACTCTCATAACCATAAAGCCGTTAAAAATATTTACTTTTACTCAAACTGCATTCTTTTTGGGTGGTGTTTGTTACAAAATAAACAGTATCGTGACGCGTGGCATCTAGCCGAGAGTCGCTTGATGTCTACTATAGAGAATTTGACAAGTGATTACTGTATGGATAGCTAATTCCATATGCCATGACCTTACAGCACCACCTATGACAAAAAAAGCCCACCTAAAGATCACTCACCCACCATAAATGACCTAGGGCATTCGTGGTGGGTTGCGCTATGCCACCACCGCCTACAATTAGCTCGAATTAGGTGTTTTATGACGAGCCCTTTTTAGGGTCCACCGTACCACAGCCGCGACTCGTGAAAGCCCTAAAAAGGGTCTGCCGACGTTCTCGGGTTAACAAATACAACCATTGCAAAGATGATGTTTGATGAAAAAATAGTTTATATTCTGATCCTTGCAGGTGATTCTGGTTTTCCTCTGGAGCCCTTCCTAATGACACCAGTCACTGTGAGCCAGCCAACAACTGATGCTTATCGCGCCGATAACCGAGCCAGCCAACAACTGATGCTTATCGCGCCGATAACCGCAGCCACTCGAGGACACGTGTTGTGGGGGAACAGACTTTTGGGGTACTAAAATCTCGGTTCCGTTCCAGTTTGTCAAGTGTGCAAAAATTGCAATTGCATGTATGCTATTGCATAATATTTGTATCAGTAGAAAAATTCAGTTAGATGAACTCTTAGTACAAGAGATTGAAAACATGGAAAATGATGCCTACAGAGGAAATGAAGACACATACCAGGCTCGACGAAGGGGTCTGATTGACAATGTCTTTTCATAGACAGTGTTGTTGGTTGGAATGTGCATGTATGCTATTGCATAATATTTTTGTCAGTAGAAGAATTCAATTAAATGAACCTTTACTAGAGATTGAAAACATGGAATTTGATGCCTACAGAGGAAATGAAGACACAGGGCAGGCTCGACGAACCAACCAACAACACTGTCTATGAAAAGACATTGTCAATCAGATCCCTTCGTCGAGCCTGCCCTGTGTCTTCTTTTCCTCTGTAAGCATCATTTTCCATGTTTTCAGTCTCTAGTAAAGGTTTATTTAATTGAATTATTTTACTGACAAAAATATTATGCAATAGCATACATGCAAAAAAAAAAAAAAAAGACTTTCAATCAGTAAATTCCTGGCTCCTAAAACTAGTAAATTTGTAAATTTCCTATTTTTTTTTGTAATTTTGTGAATTTACTGATTGAAACAGTCACTTTTTAAATTTCCTGAAAATTCAAGGAAATTTACAAATTTATTGTTTTGAAGATTTTACTGTAACATATACATCTCAGCGAAAAGTGTGAGTCGCCACAAAGCCCTAGCACTTGAAACAGAAGCCCTGCCATCTCAGACACCCGGACGGCTGGAAATATTGATAAAAGATGAGAATATATATAATCATTAAATGTTGTTCTCTGACTTCAACTCACCATAATTATTAACAATTGAGGATAGGAAATTGTGTTAATAGTTGTGGAATCACTGCTTATTCCAATGTTATCAACACAATAAACTTATCTATATCAGATGAACTAAGTAAATAAATACTAATATTTCTTAATTATAGGATAGTGTTTTAGATGCCAAAATTGTCAGATACCCTCCCTTGCAACAGCCAGTCAGCAGTGTCTTAATATACTAAGGCAGGGGCGGATCCAGAAAATCAATTTTGGGGGGCCCGATGGTAAAATTTCATAAGATAGCAGCAGCCTTAAAACAGTGAAGACCAATGGATAGTGATGGCGGTTCTTTGCTTAAAATCCGCAGCTCCCGAGCAATCAACGTATACGTGACAAATGATTTTTTCTTGTATATATATATATATATATATATATATATATATATATATATATATATATATATATATATATATATATATATATATATATATATATATATATAAACAATTCAAATTGTACATCACAGAACAATTAGAAATCATCACCATACGAGCATTCGAAGAAAACTAAACGTTTATTTCGATATATAAGCGACAAGGGTGAAAAAAATACAGGTCATATATAAATTACAAACCTAGCCTTTACAAAAAAGAGTTAATATGTAAGATTAGACACAGCTGAAGATAAAAAGGAGTTCTTATAGGGCTTCTTTTACATGGGATTGAGGTAACACATTTGCAAAGATTGGCTGATCTAAAGAAATATATTTATAAATTCCCAAGTATTCAACAAGTGCCTCACTAAGCAAAGAGTAGTCGACGTTTTTTTTTCGCCGAATTTGCATAACACTCTCTCGACTGAAATGGGGATATCATAGTGGACACAGAGGAGGGCAAGTCCGTTCAGGCGCTCTTGGCCGACGGTACTCCTCAGATAGGTTTTCAACCTTTTCAATGCTGAGGAAGACCTCTCGGCTTCAGCGTTGGAGACTGGAAGCGTCAACAGAGTTTTCAAGAGAATGGCGAGATTGGGGAACATGCTGGTGCTGGCGAGTGCCTGGGCTTCTTTGATAGTTTGGAAGACCGGAACAGATAATGCCCAGCGCTCCGCTTCCGCCTTCACGAGTGTCAGGGATTCCATGTCGAGCTCGTAGAGCTTCGCCGCTTGAAGCACAGCCGCAACATCCGTTTCGGGGCCTTTGAGGAGTTGCTTGAGCTGAAGTGCGACAGGCACTGTGTCGTCGCCGAACCGACTCTTCAACTCAGCCAAGACGTGGTCCACGAACGGAATGTACACCGCCCGGCGGTAGTAGGTACTCCTCAGCATTCTCGCACGGAACATTTGATCGCTGGGTCTGTCGTCCACAGAGTCGTGCCACAGGGATGGTGTCATGCGATGACCCCACCTCGACCAAAAGCTCTTCCGCTTTCATGAACACGTCGTGGAAATGATTCTCCGCATCTGCTCTGAACTTGGCAAAAATGGTATCGATGCTACAAATCGTGGCCTAGGCTGACACCAGGTCGCCATTTTTTCTCTGAAGAGTTCGGCATGGCTCGAGAGTATACGCCAATATACACTCCACTATAAACAGTCCAACGAGAAAGCGGGGATCACGTATGGCGATGAGAAAGAGCCCAGCGGTGGCGTCAAGTTCTTCCTCGAGAAAAACAGCGATGACAGGCAGAAATTCAACGAAAACCAACACTGCGTCATGCCTCTCAATCCACCTGGTGGGGCACAGGGGAACAAGCTTTTCGCGCTTGGCCGAGGTAAGCTTGATAACCTCTGTGAAGAGGAGAGAGCAAGTTGTACACCTCGGTCAGTGTTTGAAGAGCGATCTTCACTCCTTGACGTCACACGCCTTCGTTAGTACTTAATTCTGCCGGTGGTTAAAGCAGTGGATTGACTTGGCCAGGGTACACTTCCTCATGAGTACTGCGGCACACCCTTTGAATTTTCCCATCATGGCACTTGCTCCATCGAAACCAAGTCCCCTGCAGTTGGCCATGTCCAATCCGAGGTCTTCAACGGTGCGCAAAAGGAGCCAGGCTAAACCTTTACCGATGAGGCCAGGTGTGCACAAAGGCAAGGAAGTCTTCCCTCATTTCCTCTTCGAAGTGCAGAATGATGATAATGGCCTGCACTAAAATTCACTTTCTGCTTGCATGTGAGGAATGAGGTCACAAAGATTTTTTCATAGGCCTTTAAATCTTGCTCTATAATATTCAATATACGATTCCGTAACTTAATTAAAAACTGAAAATAAATAAAGAAAATCCTGAGTTTTCCGGAAATGCAACAGAAAGGTACTAGTTTTCGTTTTGACCCTCAGAAAGTAGACATTTTTGCAGATGGGGGGAGGGGGGGTCGTCCGACACCCACGCCCCCCCCTCCCTTGGGTACGGCGTACTACGGCCCTGTACGATTATATAGATTGTTAGATGAGTGCGGGGCCCATAGGAGCGCGTAGCCCTGGGCACGTGACGTTGTGCCCTGGCCGTGCAGGAGAGTGAACAATTACATCAGACACCGGAAAAAAATAAAACTTGCCTGAGCATCCCGTCCACCTCCGCATAGTAAAGCCCAATTGGAACCTATAGAGGAGGAATTTTTCAAAGTTTGGAGGACAGCGTCCAGATCCATCTAGCGGCGGCCGACTGCGCTCCCATGCTCTCTAGCCTTTTAGAGGTATCTTAAATATATTTTATGTTTTGTCAATTCATTTTTTTTTTTTTTAGAGCTAAGGATACCGTTCAAGGGCATAAATAAAAATATATAAAAAAAAAGCCCGCTACTCACTGCTCCTGGACAGAGATCAAAGGAGTGTCCAAAAAAAAGAGGTCAATTTTGGGAGGAGAGGTATCCTGATACCCTCCTCTTGAAAGAGTTCAAGTCGTAGCCAGGAGGAAATACAGATGAGGGAAGATTGTTCCAGAGTTTACCAGTGTGAGGGATGAAAGAGTGAAGATGCTGGTATACTCTAGCATAAGGGGTTTGGACAGTATAGGGATGAGCATGAGTAGAAAGACGTGTGCAGCGGGGCCGCGGGAGGGGGGGAGGCATGCAGTTAGCAAGTTCAGAAGAGCAGTCAGCATGAAAATATCGATAGAAGATAGAAAGAGAGGCAACATGGCGGCGGAATTTGAGAGGTAGAAGACTATCAGTATTAGGAGGAGAGTTGATGAGACGAAGAGCCTTTGACTCCACTCTGTCAAGGAGAGCTGTGTGAGTGGAGCCCCCCACACATGAGATGCATACTCCATACGAGGGCGGACAAGGCTCCTGTAAATGGATAGCAACTGTGCGGGGGAGAAGAACTGGCGGAGACGGTACAGAACGCCCAGCCTAGAGGAAGCTGATTTTGTAAGATATGAGATATGAAGTTTCCAGTTGAGATTTTGAGTTAAGGATAGACCGAGAATGTCTAGTGTTGAAGAAGGTGATACCTGAATGATGTCGAAGAATAGGGGATAGTTGTTTGGAAGATTGTGTCGAGTGGATAGGTGGAGAAACTGTGTTTTTGAGGCGTTGAAGGACACCAGGTTCCTCTTGCCCCAATCGGAAAGAATAGTAAAGTCTGAGGCTAAGCGTTCTGTTGTCTCCAGCCTTGAATCGTTAAGTTCCTGTGGAGTAGGTCTTCTATTAAAAGAAGTTGAGTAATGCAGAGTGGAGTCATCGGCGTAAGAATGGATAGGACAGTTCGTTTTGGAAAGAAGATCATCAGTGAACAACAGAAAGAGAGTGGGAGATAGGACAGAACCCTGTGGGACACCACTGTTAATAGGTTTAGGGGAAGAGCAGTGACCGTCCACCACAGCAGAAATAGAACGGTCAGAAAGGAAACTGGAGATCAAGGTACAGACAGAAGAAGAGAAACCGTAGGAGGGTAGTTT
The DNA here is from genome assembly GCF_024679095.1 of Eriocheir sinensis. NCBI lineage: Eukaryota > Metazoa > Arthropoda > Malacostraca > Decapoda > Varunidae > Eriocheir > Eriocheir sinensis. The sequence continues at coordinate 113,177 of NW_026112180.1, read as the reverse complement.
GGAAAGCAAAGATTTGTGCCAGACCCGATCAAAAGCTTTTGATATGTCCAGCGCAATAGCAAAGGTTTCACCGAAACGGCTAAGAGAGGATGACCAAGAGTCGGTTAGGAAGGCAAGGAGATCACCAGTAGAACGCCCCTTGCGGAACCCGTACTGGCGATCAGATAAAAGGTTAGAAGTGGAAAGGTGCTTTTGAATCTTCCGGTTAAGGATTGATTCAAAAGCTTTAGATAGACAGGAAAGTAAAGCTATAGGGCGGTAGTTTGAGGGATTGGAACGGTCACCCTTCTTAGACACAGGCCGTACAAAGGCATACTTCCAGCAGGAAGGAAAGGTAGATGTTGATAAGCAGAGACGAAAAAGTTTGACCAGGTAGGGTGTCACCACGGAAGCACAGTTTTTAAGAACAATAGGAAGCACTCCATCAGGTCCATAAGCCTTCTGAGAGTTGAGGCCAGAGAGGGCATAGAAAACATCATTTGGAAGAATTTTATTAATAGGCATAAAGGAGTCAGAGGGGAGATGAGTAGGAGGAATATGCCCAGAATCGTCCAGGGTGGAGTTCTTACAGAAAGTTTGAGCGAAGAGTTCAGCCTTAGAGACAGATGAGACGGCAGTGCTGTCGTCAGGATTAAGGAGAGGAGGGAAAGAGGAAGAAGTTAAATTGGAGGAGATATTTTTTGGCTAGATGCCAGAAGTCACGGGAAGAATTAGAAGAAGCAAGATGTTGACATTTTCTCTCGATAAAATAAGTTTTGGTAAGTCGGAGAATAGATTTGGCACGATTCCGGGCTGAAATGTAAAGATCAAAGTTAGCGGGGGTTCGAAGGCTCTGGAACCTTTTGTGAGTTGCCTCTCTATCTTTAATAGCACGAGAACAAGCATGATCAAACCAAGGCTTTTTAGCATGAGGAGTAGAGAAAGAACGTGGAATGTATGCCTCCATTCCAGAGACAATCACCTCTGTGATGCGCTGGGCACACACAGAGGGATCTCTCTTCTGGAAGCAGTAATCATTCCACGGGAAATCGGAAAAGTACATCCTCAGGTCGTCCCACCGAGCTGAAGCAAAATGCCAGAAGCATCGCCTCTTCGGTGGGTCTAGAGGATGTACAGGGGCGATAGGACAGGATGCAGAAATAAGGTTATGATCGGAGGAGCCCAACGGAGAGAACAGTTTGACAGAGTAAGCAGAAGGATTAGAGGTAAGGAAGAGGTCTAGAATGTTGGGGCTGTCTCCAAGACGGTCGGGAATACGAGTAGGGTTCTGAACCATCTGCTCTAGGTCGTTGAGGAGAGCAAAGTTGTAGGCTTGTTTACCAGGCTGGTCAGTGAAAGAGGATGAAAGCCATTGCTGGTGGTGAACATTGAAATCTCCTAAGATGGAGATTTCAGCGAAGGGAGAGTGAATCAAGTTGTGCTCCACTTTAGAGATCAGATAGTCAAAGAATTTTACATAATTAGTAGAGTTAGGTGAGAGATAAACAGCACAGATGTATTTAGTAATAGAATGACAATGAAGTCTTAGCCAGATGGTAGAAAATTCTGAAGGGTCAAGGTCGTGGGCACGAGAGCAAGTGATGTCGTTGCGCACGTAGGCGCAACATCTAGCTTTGGATTGAAATTTAGGATAGAGATAGTAGGAGGGAACAGAGTAGAGGTTGCTGTCAGTAGCCTCAGAAACCTGTGTTTCGGTGAGGAAGAGGAGGTGAGGTTTGGAGGAGGAGAGATGGTGTTCCACAGAATGAAAATTAGAACGAAGACCGCGAATGTTGCAGAAATTGATAAGGAGGAGGTTCGAGGAGTTATCAGGACACCTCTCAAGTCGGCAGCCAGAAGGGGAGTCCTCCCTGGGGGAATTTACGGTCCCCCCCCCCATGCGGGGATTCCGAGGCTCTGTAATTTTTCGCCATTTTGAATTTTGAATTTTGGGAAAAGGTGTGTGTGTTGTTTGAATGTAGTGTGATGTAAAAAGAGAGAGAAACTGTCTTTAGAGAGCATGCTGAACTGCTCACTGGTGTTGATGAGACAAAAGGGAAACGGTTAGTGAGGATATGGGAAGGGTCCCTGTGTAACGGTGTAAGGCTTGGTTGCGAGGAGCTGTGGACGTGAGGGAAACACTTGCTGCCTTAGAAGAAATGTATTTTTAACCTAAGATACAGCGTAGTGTTGGTGAGAGAGCCGAGACAATAGGTGTATGTCGGTCGAGCTCTCTGGAAGGAGTCACGAATTACAGATTGGAAAATAATGAAGTTACAATTGGTCACGTATGTCAAGGTGACCTCTAAGCTTGATGAAATGCTGTGTATACATACTGAGAACGAACGGACGATAAACATTGACGGATGACATTCCTACAGAGGTGGCGTGATCTCTCTCTGAAGTGTTTTTTTTTTCACTATACCTGCATTCCTAATCCATGGCAATATATAATGATAATAATAATACACTGATATAATTACAACTTCTATAACACTGCTCGGTCACCTACCACTGATCGCGACCTCGCGACATCCAAAAAAAATCTAATTAGTAGTTGACCCGACATAGTGTGAACATATTGAGCAGACTGCTTATGGCACAAGTATATTAAAACAATGGCTAAGCAGGAATACTCGTGTAGTAATGACATAAATAATGAGAGGTAACACCAGCGGGTGCGACATAAATCATAGGAAAAAAATCTCTCAGTGGATAAATATAAAGACACAAGTATCTGAAGTTGAGAAGTGTCATAGTTACAGAACATGAAAAGCTCATCCAGCTTCCCCCCAAAAAAATAAGAAGAATAACAACAAAAGGTGGGAACATGGTACAATGTTAAGGTACAGGAGCAGGAGAATGACACATTTCTTGCCTTTTTTCTTGCGTGAGAAGAAAAAAAAACTACCTAGCTAGTGGCTTCCCTGCATCCTGTCGCCGCGTCTGAACAACCAAATAATCGTTCAGGACAGAGTTCCTCCTAATAAGGTAGCACATGACGACGAGACTGACGAACATCAGAAACATTGGCACAAAAATTCCAGGGTACAAGTAGGTGAGGTGCAAGTATTCAGGCAGCGTTTCCTCCAGGGTTTCTGCAAACTCTGTTTCGTTTGCGAAAGACAATGAATTAAGGGAATTAGTCACATAAGAGATGCTGGATAAGTGAATGTTATCGAGAGACCGCAGAGTAAACACTCGATGGGAAATACTGGTCATGAAAACCAGACGGATCCGGGACGGGTACGTTGTTATGTTAGTGGAGCGGATATAGCATGCTTCCGCTATGGCATAGTGACCAGTAACCCGTTGATAAGTGGTACCCTCCGGGCAGATTACTGATACATAGAAGGACTGAGGAAAATATAAATAATGTAGACCCTGAAAGTTCTTATGGAAAACAGGTGTTGGGGGTAGTTGCTTGTAAGGGCACAGGGAAAGAGCGTCAGACGCGTTCACCCGGGTGAGGGCGATCTCACACAATCCTCCCCGAACCGGTAGGAAGGCAAAAAGAGACGCAGAGCAATAGAATCGCCTGAAGACCGTCTCCTGAGGGCAGGCGGTGGCTGAACGGATTAGGGTAGGCGGTGGCTGAACGGATAGCGAGACGACCCCGCGTTCAGGAGGACGCGAGTTCAATCCCCGACCGGTGCCACCAAGCTGGGATTTTTCAGCCGCCGCCGAGTGGCTTAAAACTGCCCACATGGTGTCCAGAAGACCACCTATCAACCCGGACTCTAGATTCTATGATTAAAGATGAGCTCCGGGAGGGCAGCATGAGCCAATGCAAGATGGTGCCACTATAAACACCCGCCTGCGCCAGAACGGGCTGGACCGACCATCAGGATCCATTGAGAAGAAGCCTACCGGCGCAATAGGCCAAAAAAAAAAATGTAAGAGTGAGTAACTACCCGTTCAATACAGAGCGAAATCCTTCGCGATTAAGACAAGAGATGGAGTCGTGTCCAGGGCTAACACACTGTCGTTAGCGGAGAAGGGAAATGGAACAATTTCATGGGCCTCAAACACATCCGCCGTCTGAAACGGAACATAAATGATTATGGCATCGGGCGTGAGGCTGGACTCAATCAAGGGGTAAAAATACTGACTCAGATCTGGATTGAATAAAAGCTTGAGACTATAACTTTGATACCCGATATGGATAGTCGTTCTCAAATCGTGTAGAGGGAACAAGGCAGGTGTGACTCTACCGTGCGCCGCATCTACCATGCTGCTAATAACCTGTTGATTCGCCGTTGCGACAGAGTTAATGACGTTTTCCAGTACATGCAAGGCCTGATCTAGGAGGAGAAACTGATTCACTTGGTCGATCTGCTTGACAACTATGTTGATAACTTCTACCATCTTATTCCTTTGCTCTAGCAGTTCCTCAATGTGAGTATGCAATCGCGCAAGTTTTCTACAATTGGCGTTGATGACCCTGCGATTTCGGGCAGCAAAAGAAAGTACACGATTGTAGCGGTTCCGCAAATCGCGCACGTCCTCGTCGGTTGCCGTACCGAAAAGGAACTTTGAGGCGGACCCAACGATGTTGAGCAAGTTGAGCAACCCCCTCTTTACCCGACAGTGAACTGAGTGAAAGCTATAGTCCATGTCTACTTCATCAACCTTTCCCCGTAAGAACATAATCCTATCCTCCAGTAGTTGAAAAGACCCAGAGAGTCAGTACTAGAAGGTGCCTTTGACTCCTAGTCTTGGTTGCCCGTATGGCGTCTGCCATGCCGAGTAGTTTTTTCTGAGACTATCCTGATTGTGTCTGGTGTTGGTCAAGGAAGTATATGGATATATCACGAGGAGCACATCTTGTATGAGGAAGACCTCTCCTATGTGTGCCGTGAGGGCGCCAGGCTTCAGGTGGATGGGTGTCGTTGCAAGTAGGGAGCCGAGGTACAACAAGATGAGGAGAAAACGCAACATCATGATCTGAAAGTGGTGGGAAAGAAGTATTTAAACTCGTGGTCTCAAGTTATAGCTATGGGTGTTGGGATTATCTTGTTGAACATTTGATTCTGAAGGGGAATTACCAATATGAGGGAATTACTCAGACGATCACTGTGAACTTCTAGACTGACTCCACTATTGGGCTCAAGAACCTCGAACCTATATTTCCCCTGACATTCCGAACAACTCGGTAAGGACCCACAAATTTAGTCCCCAGTTTCGAACTCCTTTCCGCATGCTTAATTAATCATGACTGTGTCACCATCTTTATTTCCACCGGGACGGCCTTTTTTGTTGTTTGACATCATTTCAACCTTTGTAGCTTTGACGTACTCCTAGCCTCTGAGTGTATCTTTGAAAACATATGCATCTGCTGTTGCGCGTACTTATCAATGTTGTAGAAAGGTTGGTGTGGTTTTGTTAGGAGGTCGTACGAGAGACGTTTCTCCACCCCATATAAGATGTAGTAGGGAAACTTCCCCGTAGAGTCGTTTACCGACGTATTTATGGAAGCGGCTATATGCGATAGCCAATCCTCCCAGTTATCGTGGAGTTCGTTCACGATAGGCCTGAGGACCTGTAAGATTTTCCGATTAGCCCTCTCCGCCAACCCATTAGCAGCTGGGTGGTAAGTTGTGATGAAGGATTGCGTGATGTTAAACTGAGCGCATATTTCGTCCAAGACCGTTTTCCTAAGCTTGGCGCCATTGTCACTCAAAAGAATTCGAGGAGATGAATGGGGACACAACACGTGAGTCATGAGGGCATGGGCCACGCTAGAAACCGAGTGAACTGGTCAACGCACACTAATAAGTAGCGCGAACCATGTTGGCTCTGGGGGAGCTGTAATAAGTCTATATTTACAACATCCCATGGCGCCTCTGGTACTGGGTATTGCAACATAAATGCTGGCCCTTTTACGGACCCCTTGTGCTTAGCACAAACGACGCATTGTGCGACATGTGTTTCTACATCAACCCGTAATGTGGGCCAGTAGAATTTGTCTGGTGACAGATAGTGTCTTGTCCCTTCCTGGGTGACCCACAATGGGTGTGTCATGGACCAGCTTAAGCGTCACGGGGACGTATTTGTCTGGGATTACCAGTTGTTCTATAGGTACCTGTTTGGTTGGCCATGACCTACAAAGGAGGTTGTCCTCTGATAGGACTGCTTTTAGTGTTTCCATGTGCATGTACGTCTTTACTTGCTATGATGATGTCGTCTAAATACACATAGACAGAGTTGCCCAGCAAGTCCCCAAAAATACTGTTCATTGTCCTTTGGAAGGTCAAGGGAGCTCCTTTGCACCCGAACGGCTTCCTCGTCCACTCGTAAGACCTCTTCTATTTACAAGAATCCGTTTTAGATCACTGATCTGGCCGGAGAACCCGTGTTCTATTTACCACCGAGATCTGGATTTTCGTGATCTGGTGGATCCGGATCCTGATCTGCCTGATCCAGACCCAGAGGTGGGTTGTAGCCAAGACCAAGACCAACGGGACTCTCCATCGGGTCACTAGTAGAGCAAGAGCAAGAGCCCACAGTCCAGCTTCCACACGTGTACGCGCATCATCTCCTCCGACCTTATTTCCAGTGTACTACCCAAGAGCGCCTCCCATAATGAATAGGCAGCATATAATAAGGTAAGATGATGTTGCAGAAATGGTTTTGTAGGCAGAAAAGATGTAAAAAGTATTAAACAACAGAATTGTGGGAGATATACAGGCCACACCAAGCCTCCCTGTTATGACTTGGGTTTAGTGACATTACTATTACAACATTACTACTTATTGCGTCTTTTAATCTTCCATAGGCACGCATGTGGAGAGTGCAGCCTGGTTTTTGACCATTTTGACCAGTTGCTGGAGCATCAGAACGCAGGTCATGCTGCAGCTCCAGAACAAGCTCCAGGTATATTATTTATTTATATTTTTGGTTTATAGATTTTTATCAAAGTCAAGCATATGATTTTAGAGGATAGAATTTTTAGCTGGTCTATTCTGATCGGTTTTGAATGAATCTGACAATTGTTTTTTTTTTAAATATATTTTCCCCTACCCCCATCCACTGAAATGTAGTAATTTTTAAGGATAAGTTATTCCAAAGTGATGTAAAACAAATCGACATCAATCATTTAAAAATGTTATCCTTGCAAATAACAAAGTGAATCAACAGAATTATTCAGGGTATGGAGATTGCAAGGGGACCCTAAGCTAAGGTACCGTAACCAAGCCTGATCTTCATAGTGACGCGCTTTAATATGTTATTGCCAGCGGGGCACATTTAGGGTAGGTTCGGTTTCCTACGGGATGAAGTGTTAGTTTTGTTTGGTTACTTTAACTGAGCTTTAAAGAAATACACCAAAAATTAAATAAATTTCCAATTCATTATATGTAGTGCAGCGACTTGACTGATGGGCTAGCCTCCCACAGCGAGTCACCCGAGGAGTTAGCACCATGATAGTAGACGTCCTGATTAGTTTCGTATTATGTCTGAAATGAGTACTTTTTCCCTGGGCGAGGGGGTGTAAAATACTGGTGGCCAAGAAACCAAATATCAGACTCAGTTAACTTGTATAAATTTACCAAGAAAAAGCGGAGTCAAAATCTTTAGTAATTAGAATATCAAATCTCTATTACAAGTAACATATCATTGTTGATTATGCCATGGTTTTCAATGCTACTTCTGAGGGAGAAATTTTCCTGCGAGTTATTAATGTAACCTGCATTCTTTCTTAACGGTATGTCTTTCATAGTTGTAATTCGAAAGCTTTCCTCTCCCAGTGCTAGGCTTAAACAGGACCTGGAATGCAGACCTGAACAATCCTGCCAGTACCAACCCGGGGAAAGATGGAGTGTGGTTGCCCGCTGTGGATGACCTTTTCCTTCAATTAGTTAATGCTAATTTTAAGAAATTGCAGGACAAAATACCCCCCCCAAAAAAAAACCCATATGGAAAGCGATTGCATTAGAGTTAAATAGTAAGGTATAGTATCAGACCACTGCTTTACTGTGGAATCAATTTATGTATGGTGTTTGACATATATTTAGTAGAGATATAATTTTAATTATTATATATTTTTTTCTTATGTTGATCTAGTTGTGTGACTAAAGTGACAATCTTTTGAAATTGGCAATGTGAAGGCTATTGGAGCTAAGTTTTAAGAAGTATAGGTCGGTAGAGTAGTCCAAAAATTATAGTCAGTGCTCTCTAAGTTTCTTATTTAGGACTATTTAGTTACAGTTTTCAGTAAATTATCACTTCACCGAGAAATATGAGACCCCACAGCTCCGCAGCAACATTTCATGTGCGTAACTTAGATATACAGTTTCAGATGAACTTCACCCCAGACCAGTGCAACTCCAAGTGGAAGAATCTACTGAGGGCCTACAAAAAAAATGTTGATAATAGTAAAACAACTGGTGCCGCAGCTCTGCCAATACCTCCCTACTATAATGAAATTCATGGATTGGTTCGTGACAGCCATTCTGTGAATACGTCAAATACTCTGATCTTGGACAGTGGTGCACCTGAGGTATTGTAACATTTATTGCCACTCACTTATTACCTGCTACAATCCCCTTGTACTACTACTCTAATGCTGACACCCACTCTCCTTGATCATTAACTTCTACAAGTGATATGTCCAGTGATGTTTTCCTCTTTCTTCATGATTGTCCAAGATACTTCCTTTGTTGTTTGGCTAATTAGCTTCACCTTCTACAAAGCGATCAATTTTTACCCCTAACAGAATCCGACTGCTCAGAGGCTCAGCTCAGAGGCAACTGGTGGTATGCCGGCGCTACCTGAGGGGGTTCCTAGGCCCTCCAGCCGTGTCCCAGAAGGTGAGGCAGCCGCAACCAGACCGTCTGGGTGCCAAGTAGATGGCACTGAAGAAACGGCAGCAGGAAGAAGCAGGCAGCGGCAGGATGTACAAGTCAGGCTAACACCAGCCTCACACAATGCCCAGACAAGAGCATTAATGCTGCGCCATGCTGAGGCACTCGAAGGGGTGCTGAAGTTAATGACGGAACAGGAAGAAAATCGGAAAGAATTCAGAAAAAGACAGCTTGAAAATGATCAAGCATTGATGAAAGAGCTGCAACGATTTAACAACATTATGGATGCCAAAAGGTCGTCAAAGAGGCGTAGAGACAGTGATTCTGAATAAAGGCATAATGTTGTAATAATTGTTTTTTATTTATAATGTATTCACAAGTAAAAAAAGTAACTATTTGGACACCAACTCCTTCCTCGCATGTAAGCCAGGAATAAAAGAAAATATCAATTTTAAACTATCAACTAAACCTCTGGATGTATGTATATAAAAGTCAGCATATACCCTTGTAAGACAATCCAGGCTTCTCTTTGTTTAATGAGCAAAGGCTAGTGATCATCTCCTGTGTATGGAATTATGAGAGCATGGAGCATAAAGCTCTTTGTTTTGCAGCAGCATTTGGATTGATATTGGAGTCAACTTGTACAGAGTCTGATGGAGATGCATTAGGTGAGTCCACGGTGCTTGCTTCTTGAAGGTAATCAGGAAATTTTAAAGCTACATTGTGTAAGATGCAGCACGCAGCAATGATAGGTGCAGCTTTCTCAAGGTTGACCTCTAATTTTGCAAGACACCTGAATATGTTTTCAAGAACCCAAATGTGTTTTCAATAACAAATCTAGTCTTTGAATGTTTATGGTTATAAATTACTTGTGCCTGGGTTAAATTTTCATGGTCCTTATATGGTACCATCAATCCAGCCTGCAAAGTGAAAGCTGAATCACCAACTATATGCAAACTATTTTGGGGGAAATACTGATTTGGTAAGGATGCCACTTTATCTGCCATTGAGCTTAAAGATAAACACCTTTGGTCATGAATGCTACCAGCAAAACCTGTTGCAATCCAAGTGAACTTCTTCCTAGCATCACAAACAGCTAGTAACGTGACTGTATGTTGCATTGTCCTGTCAAAATACTAATTATGTCTGTTGGCCGGAGGACATGTTTTAATGTGTGTGCCATCAATACTTCCCAAAACCCCAGGAAATCCAGCTATAGCCCTAAATTCTTGCTCTGTCATGTCAAAGTTGGTTGGCCACTCTATAAAGTGTGTTAACAAGGCACAATTTTTTTTTATCATACTGAGCACAATTTTGTGTGTGACACTGATAGATAGGTTGAACTGAATTGAAGTCTCTCTGAATGTTGTCTTATTGGCCAAAAACCAAAGGGTAACTTGAAGCGACTCGTTCAGTGTGGTGTTCTTCTTCCCTCTCTTGTGAACGACAACCTCTTGCTGTGGAAGGAGACTGCGCAGGTAGTTGAAGGCTGTTTTGGACAGTCTCAGCTGTTGAAAAAAGGCGAGATCGTCCATCTCTTCGAGCGTGGCAGAGAACGTGGAGTCGTGTCTTCCATGAAGTCTAAAAAGAGGAACAGAAAAGTGTCTTAGCATATTGTGGCTGGCAGGGTCGATAACATAATTTTCCGACAAGAGTGAGGATGACGATTTGTGGGATATTGCAACTAATGCAGGGGTGGGGGCCATTAAAATAAACACTTTTATTAACATGCCATTATCTCATTTCCTACTTAACCAACTGTTCTTCTGTTACCATATTATAGTTTCTACAACTAATTATGCAGCAATAGGTTACCAAATTTAGCCTCCAAACCTAAACTAACAAACCTAACAAAACCCTGTCCCCTTCCTGCTTTGGCCATGCTTAACTAAAATTTTAAAAAGTTTCCTTAAATTTTTTTACCATCTCACTACTAATTTTTTTTTACCAACTCAGTAAACACTGGTGTCTACTTAAATTTTTTTACCAACTCACTGAGAATTTTTGACCAACTCAGAACATACATTGGGGGCCCCCACCCCCCACCACCTGCTCGGGCCATCCCAGGTGGTAGCTATACTTATTTCCTATTTTCAACAATAAAAGAAATGGTCCTTGAATTTGCTTTAAAAAGCGTTTCAATGATTGTTGAACATTTGTAGAAACGTTAAAAGAGCTAGTGATGTTTCATCAGGTCGATAATGAAATACTGGCAAGTTAATAAAACGAATCTTAACTCTTGTTTTCATATGAGGTGTACTTCGTGAGGTAGGAATTGAGCTACGGGGCCGTTAATATATCCAGTTTCCATATCCATCTAAGAAATCATTTGAGAGCATCACACACACTTCTGATGATAAGTTTCTTACCTCCTTGTATCTGCCAGGACTTGCTGCATGCAGTTGACCAAGCCAAGGATTGCCGGTAGAACGTCCATGTCACTATCTTGGCTTCTTCTATCTTTCCTCCGGTCAAAGAAAGCTTGGAGCAGTCGCGGTATGCACGGATCCTGCCCTGCCATTGTGTGTGTGTGTGTGTGTTTGTGTGTGCGCGCACGCTTTGTTTTGATCTGTAGAGTCTTCCAGAGGCGTTTACTTACCCAGAGCGAATCCAGATCAGATTCAGATCCGGGCCAGTGATCCAGAGCTGATCAGTGTTCTAAATAGAAGAGGTCTATAGTGGACATGAGGCGTGCTGAAAGCCGTTATTTCACGGGACTCGGGGGCCATAGGCAGTTGCCAGTAGCAACTGACCAGACATAGACTCGTAAAGACTTTATTTCCTCTACCGAGACACATCAGAAGATCTCTAAGAACGGGAAGCGGAAAATGATCATCCACGGTCGCGTTGTTCACACGCCGGAAATCAATCACAGGACGGTAAGAACCGTCTTTCTTTGGAACCAGAAACAAGGGTGAATTCCACGGTGAGTTCGATCATTTGATGACACCTTGTTCTGACATATCAGATATAAGCTGTTGCACTACTTCCCTCTGACTGTGGGGGTGTTTGTATGCCTTTATATATACAGGATTGGAATTGGGTTTTAAATTAATGTGGTGTTCAGCACACTGCGTAATTCCAAGTGGCTCGCCTGGTAGAGCAAGCGCCCCCCTATATTGTTCCAGCAGCTGGACTAAGGTAGGCTGAATTTCGGAATAGTGTGCAACTTTTAGGAACGCCTCTAAATTAGCTGTGTCTTGTTTGTGAGAATCCTGACACGCCGAGGTTACGCCTGAGACTTGGGCTGAAGGGTATTCAGCTGGTTCCGGGGCTACACTTTTCCCATACACTAGACACTGGCATAATCTAACACCGTGTTTTAAGGATACAGGGGATCCTGACGTGTTTGTTACCAATGCCTCTGCGATACCTCCCTCCTTGACTCTCGCGAAAGTTACTTTCACCGTCACCCGGTGTATGTGTGGTGCTCCGGCGATACACATATCACTGCCCGTTGGAGGGGCGTTAGGTAACCGGATTTTAACAAGTTTTGCAGCACGATCCGGAACTATTTGCGAACCTTCTACTACTGCCGTTACTGTCCGCCACAAGTCTGTAATGTTTTCGTGTGGTTTGACCGTAAGAGGTGACACTTGGGCGGTGGCAGACCCTGAGTCTGTGGTGGGTTGGTCATTTTCCTCCTCTGAGGGCGGGATTACTGGTGACATAGGCGATGGATTTACCATCCCCTGTATGTGTCGTCCTTGATACACGATCGCGATGCTTTCAGGGCTTATGGTTATGTGCAGGTCTTTCATGGCGTTTATTCCTAAGATCCCATCTACAGGTAAAGCAAACCTGCTAGATACATAAAAGAAATCTCGAAAGGGACATACCTTTTCATGTAAGCTGACTGTTAGTGGTACTCGCCCTAGGATTCCTAAAGTGGTGCCTGTCACGACTATCACATTCAGGTCGTTCTCTTGGAGCGGCCAATTTCCCCCTCTCGCCTGTCGAGTCAGGGACCTGTAAGCGGAGTCTGAGATTACATTGACTGTCGCACCTGTGTCTACCGCTAAGGTGAGTGAAATTTTGCTCACCTTGCAAGGGAGGGCAATTGTGCTTATCCGTCCCAAGGCGGCAATGACTGAGTCAAGTTGCTCCCAATTAGTATCTTCCTTATGGGATACTTGGATGTATGCCTTGGGGCTGTCAAGGAGTCATGCCTTTTTATTCTGAGAAGTGGAGGGGTTTGGTTTACTGTCCGCCGAGGACTTGTTCTTCTGTTCCCCCTTGGCCTTTTGTATTGCATAACAACTGTGTATCATGAAACAATTCCCGTGGACATGGCAAAAGGCAGTCTTCCGCTGATGGTTTGGCCTAGGGTTCCTGTGTGATGAATGATGGCCGCCTCTGTATCCCTCTGATCGCCAATCAGATCCCTGTCTTGAGTGTGTTGAGTCCCTACGTTTCGAGAAGCAAGAATTCTCGGAATGTCCTGACTGTTTGCAAAAACTATAGGTGAGATATGCCTTACTTTGTGCCTGCAATGCTGCGGTTGTTGCGAGGGGTTGATTGTGACTGTGTTCTTGAACCTTGACTTCTAACTCTGAGACGAAGTCAACCAACTTCCCGCCTGGTTTGAAGGTCAAGGGAAGGGCAGAACGGCGGTTCTCTGAAATATGAAGTAAAAAAAAAAAAAAAAAAAAAACTCCAAGACGGTCATCACTTGTTGTTTTTGCATACTGCCCCCAGGGAGCCATTGCGCGTCTTCTAGACTTTTGACACTGTCAACCGCCAGCTGATTTGCCTCAGATATGGCGTCCCAAATCGGCTTTGTTGAGGATTTTTTTTGGAGGGACTCCACCGTGTGGGCCATCTGTCTAACGATACTTAGTTTGCTCCCGCCTCCGAAGATTTTTATGATTTTTTTTTAGAATCTCATAGTTTACTCCAATGTCCCCCGAAGCGAACGCTGAAGACTGCATCAAATTTAGTGCCCGAGAGCCCGGTAGTATCCGGGACCGAATGAACGCAATTTTATCATGATCTTCCGTAATGGAGGAATTTACGATGGCAGACTCACATAGATCTAGGAACTGTCTCGCCGAATAGTCTGACTCACTGCCCGCAAACTGTCGGATACTTGCGTGAGTTGGGATGACCCGAATCGGTGGAGGGAGGAGGTGAGATGTGCCCCCGGCAGGAGGGGAGGGGAGGAGGTGGATCGGTAGGCATTGTGATTGGTTGAGTGGGTTGTAAGTATTCCGACGGACCCGGAGATGAACGATCCCTGCTTCCTGGAATTGATGAGTAATGAGTGTTTCAACGTAATCGTACAGTATTAAGGTCATCGGTGTTTGTATCGTGTTCCACTTCCTCTTCACCTGTGGTACGTGTTAACTGGTTAAAGGTGTCGCCGAGTTTAGCGAGGGTCTCTTTGTTCATAATTTGGCTTAAATCAGCGACAATATATTATCATAGTTTAATAACTGTAACTATTAACGTAACGCGTCTGATTTAATATTTGCGCATTACCCCTAAAAACAAGAAGAGATGGTTAGCAAGTAGGCCGTTAGACGTAATAGAATGTTAAGGTTATAATGTTATGTTATAATGTTATGGTTATATGAAATAATGTAACCGATAATGTAGCGGTTATATAGTTAGGAGAAATAAGTGAGTATGCCTTGAAAGTGCGGTTTCTCCCGAGCGGCGAAAAGAAAACAGAGAAGAGCACATTGAGGGAAAGTTGAATTACAGTAGGAAAATACAGTTTACCGCTAACAAACAACGAGAAGGATCAATATCGTATGCGAATGATCGATTACTCTCACAATTATGAATGACTAACAGTGTTAGATACACAGAAATAAACGAGTCGTGCCTCTGCTTGAATGAAACTGCAATTAGCTTACTCGGCACATTATGACAAAGCAGGATAATTAACAATACCAAGATTATTCAGCTGATGGAGGGCTGGCGGCGAGGTATGTCGTCGCCTTGAAGGTACCTGGAGCCTGGGATTCGCGTAGGAAGCCCCTGGCTGGCGGCAGGAGCGCGTGGAAAGTTGATTGACGGCGTGGAGGCGGACCTCTGCTGTAATGGCTGCCGGAGATATGCTGACTGCGCGAATTTCGCTGGCGGCCGCAGGAACTCCTTGCCAGACGTAGGACGTCTGCGGTGTTCTCCGTATTTTGAGTGTATCGGCGGCGTGGATATGGAACGGCGCCCGAGTTGGTAATTGCTTGTAGTCACCCGGTAGATGTCCGAGCTCGTCCTTGGTTGAGTGATGCCGTAGGAGGTGTGGTCGACGGTCCTGGCAGTGGCCGTGTTGCCGGTGTGGTGCGGCGGTGTTGCCGTAGTGGGCTTTGGGTGTGGGCGCCGTGGGCGTGACTCCTTCTGCTGCGGAACCGGTGGCTTGCAGTGAGCTAGTAGCCCGACGAATGGAATTGGCCTGTAGAGAGCTTGTAGCTGTGTGTTCGTTTGTAGCGGGCGGGGTGGCCCGTAGCTGTGGCCACCCGACGGCGTCCGCGTAGGCCTGTTTCCGGCTTGTTCGTGACTCCTTCCTTCCTTCTACGCCTGTCCCCAGATTTTTCGGTGAGTTCTTGTGGCTTTGTAGCTGTAGAACCGAAAAGGTAGCGATGGCTATGGCACCTGGGACACCGGCTGCCACCAATAATGTAACGGTGTAAGGCTTGGTTGCGAGGAGCTGTGGGCGTGAGGGAAACACTTGTTGCCTTAGGTGGAATGTATTCTTAACCTAACAGATACAGCGTAGCGTTGGTAAGAGAGCCGAGATAATAGGTCTGTGTCGGTCGAGCTCTCTGGAAGGAGTCACGAATTACAGATTGGAAAATAATGAAGTTACAATTGGTCACGTATGTCAAGATGACTTCTAAGCTTGATGAAATGCTTTGTATACATGCTGAGAACGAACGGACGATAAACACTGACGGATGACATTCCTACAGAGGTAGCGTGATCTCTCTCTGAAGTTTTTTTTTTTTCCACTATACCTGCATTCTAATCCATGGCAATATATAATGATAATAATAATACACTGATATAATTACAACTACTATAACATTTGAAGGGCTTCAGCACCCTCCTCGTTTCCCACACACACACACACATATATATATATATATATATATTAGTTATCCTAATATTTTTTGGGGGGGACCAGCGCCATCTGGCTCCCCATCCCCGTATCCGCGCCTGCATATGCCTACAGCCGACGACACATTCCGTATTATAGTTGCAGCGCATTATAAGCGAGTCAGTTATGTACCGACTATCCGCGTACACGAGATTTTCTGGGGAGCCGGAGACTGGGGGGTCCTGCCCCCCTCCCCCCCTCCTGTATCCGCCCCTGTACTGAGGTAAGATCTAGGGATCTACCTTAACATAATGGACTATATTATAATTCATGTTACGCCATAAAGGCAAAATAAAAAAGGTTAATTCTGTTTTGTTTCTAAGAAAAGAAACCTAGTTAATAAAAACCTACCTAACTGGATCTGTCACCTTATTTTGACAATGTAACTGCATATTTTTTCTAAGGCTGCAGCCACCTTATCCATAGTACCACTCAGCCTCCTCACTTCAAGGAGGATGTCTTCTTGAATTTCCACCATTTTGGGCCCAACTGGTGGGTTAACCCTCCCCTGCCTGCTGGTGGATGCGTGGGAAGGTGCCGCTCCTACATCAGGGTGAGATTGAGTTTCTGGGGCACAGTGTACAGGTGCCAATTGAGGGGCCAGCTGGTGTGTAGTAGTAGAGCGGGGATGGTGAGGAGGGGGCTGTGATGGGTCTTGCAGAGGTGCGGGTGTCATAGAATCCTCCGAAAGGAAGATTCTACACACTTTTGTGTCTGCAGTAGCTTTTTTTTTTTTTTTTTTTTTTTTACAACACAGGAGACAGCTCAAGGGCACACAAAAAAGAAAACAATATAAAAAAAAACCCGCCACTCGCTGCTCTCAAAAAAGAATTAAAAGAGGTGGCCGAAAGAAAGGTCAATTTCGGGAGGAGAGGTGTCCTGATACCCTCCTCTTGAAAGAGCTCAAGTCGGAGGCAGGAGGAAATACAGATGAAGGAAGATTGTTCCAGAGTTTACCAGCGTGAGGGATGAAAGAGTGAAGATGCTGGTTAACTCTTGCATAAGGGGTTTGGACAGTATAGGGATGAGCATGAGTAGAAAGTCGTGTGCATCGGGGCCGCGGGAGGGGGGAGGGCATGCAGTTAGCAAGTTCAGAAGAGCAGTCAGGGTAGAAACATCGATAGAAGATAGAAAGAGAGGCAACATCGCGGCGGAATTTAAGAGGTAGAAGACTATCAGTAGGAGGAAGAGAGCTGATGAGACGAAGAGCCTTAGATTCCACTCTGTCCAGAAGAGCTGTGTGAGTGGAGCCCCCCACACGTGAGATGCATACTCCATACGAGGGCGGACATGGCCCCTGTATATGGATAGCAACTGCGCGGGGGAGAAGAACTGGCGGAGACGATACAGAACGTCCAACCTCGAGGAAGCTGATTTAGCGAGAGAGGAGATATGAAGTTTTCAGTTGAGATTTTGAGTTAAGGATAGACCGAGGATGTTTAGTGTTGAAGAAGGTGACAGCTGAGTGTTGTTTGGAAGATTGTGTCGAGTTGATAGGTGGATAAACTGAGTTTTTGAGGCATTGAATGACACAAGGTTCCTTCTGCCCCAATCGGAAATGATAGCAAGGTCTGAGGTTAAGCGTTTTGCAGCCTCCAGTCTGTAGTCGTGTACTTCCTGTTGTGATGGTCTTCTATTGAAAGAAGTTGAATAATGCGGAGTGGAATCGTCGGCGTGTGAGTGGACAGGACAGTTTGTTATGGAAAGAAGATCATTGATGAATAACAGGAAGATAATGGGTGATAGGACAGAGCCCTGTGGAACGCTACTGTTGATAGGTTTAGGAGAAGAGCAGTGACCGTCTACCACCGCAGAGTTAGAACGGCCGGAAAGGAAACTGGAGATGAAGGCACAGAGAGAAGGATAGAATCCGAAAGAGGGCAGTTTAGAAAGCCAAGACTAGTGCCAGACTCTATCGAAGGCTTTCGATATATCTAGCGCAACAGAGAAAATTTCACCGAAACGGCTAAGAGAGGATGACCAAGAGTCAGTTAAGAGAGCAAGAAGATCGCCAGCAGAACGCCCCTTGCAGAATCCATACTGGCGATCAGATAAAAGGTCAGAAGTGGAAAGGTGCTTTTGAATCTTCAGGTTAAGGATTGATTCAAAAGCTTTAGATAGACAGGAAAGTAAAGCTATGGGGCGGCAGTTTGAGGGATTGGAACGGTCACCCTTCTTAGGCACAGGCTGTACAAAGGCCTACTTCGAGCAGGAAGGAAAGATAGATGTTGATAGGCAGAGACGAAAAAACATACGTAACGTACGTAAAAAAATAATTATAAGAGTAATTCAACATGGTATGATATCTTATTTTGTGCTTTGATTATGAGTAACTAGGAATTTTAGGAAAACCTAAACAAATATGTCTGCTCAACTTAAAAGGGGACGCTCACCACCTTAATCATGAAATTTTCATCAAAAAATCGAAGTTTAGATATTGGCATATTTGAATAATATAACTATCCTAGAAACAAAATATTGGCGAGATATATTTTTTGCGCGCAGTCGACGGGATGTGGAGCGAGTTTAAAGGGACCGAGGGGCGTATCCAATTAAAGGGCGCACGCCAGATTCCTCCCTATACACATGTAAACATAGCTATTTTTCGCGTGTTATATTCCCTGTGGGTTACATATTTGTGTACCCGGCAACTATGCGGGGGTGAGGGACCGCGAGGGTGGCGAGGCACGAGAGTTTGAGAGCGTCAGTTACTTAGCAAACAGCAGAGACACACTACGTAGTTCACACACACACCTGCCTTTGTGTCGTGTTTACTTCACACTCCTGCCATTGGGAGGATTTATACTACTCCTAACTGCTGTTCAGACATCAACTGCTGAAGATGAAGAGGAAAACAAAAGAAAGAATGAAGAAACTGAACCAGAAGTGGCAAGATAGTAGTAGGAGTAGGAGGGAAGAGCGCGCGAGGCTACAAACACGTGACTCACCACCAGCTGATCCGTCACCACCTCCCTCACCCCCACCACCTCCTTCTCCACCACCAACGCTGCTTCCACCAGTGCCACGAGTGGAGACAGAGAATTTTTGTTAGTTGACCTGGAAAATATGTTGGAGTGGGTTAGAGCAATTGCCCGGTGCACATGTGGGTCAAAAATGAAAGTGAAGCAACAGAGAACAATAGGGATGGCCAGATATTTTGAAGCAAAGTGTAACAATTGTGACAGAAAAGTTGAGATGTGTACATCACAAGGAGGACAAAAGAAAATGAGTGATGAACAAAGTGAAAATCGTCCCTATGATGTGCACCAAAAGCTTGTGACCAGTACCTTACTTGCTGCTTCAGGATATCAAGGTGTTACTAATTTATGTGCCAGCTTTGATATGAATCCCTTATCAGAAAAAAATTACTTCAAATTAGCGAAAGGTGTTCAGCAGAGTGCCTTGGAAAAGCTTGAAAGGGTAATGGAAAACACTCGTTCAGCCTTACATGCAAGATTGAGGGAGAAGGGTGACGAGAATGAAGTAAAATGTATTCGTGTTTCGTGTCAATGATATGACAAAGTGATGACACCCCAGCAGTGAGGTTTTATAACCGGTAAAAGCGCACCATCATTTAAAAAAAAAATAATATATACAGTAAATATGTATATAATTAAATATATTTCTGTCCGCTTGTTTTATATACATTGTATAATAATTTGTGTGAACATAATAAAAAATCGCACAATAAATAAAGAGTTGTACATTACTGAAACCTTTATACGCTAATATCTCAAAACCACATATTTTCACATAAAAAAATATGCCAAAATTTTATAATCAATTGTAGAAGCCTGAAAATGCTTCTGGTAGTGTATAATAGATATATCTTTATTTCTGTGGCTCTTTTTTCCGATATCTTAAAAAACAGAGTGACAGTTACCATATAAGTGGAGAAATAGGGTGCGTCGTTACGTACCTTACGTTACAAAAATTACGCTATGCGTCGTAGAGCGAATTTTTAAAAAAGCAGGTGTGTAAGTGTTCATAAGATCTTTAAGTATTACCATGCAAAAGCAGAAGTTTGTAGTACAAAAAATACGACGTACGTATTTGATAACGTATAAAATATTCTACTACGTTATAACTTTATAGCGTCGGGACGTAGGAAGTTCTCGGGTTTACAATATATTTCTATCTATATTTTAAGCAAAACCTGAAAGTTTCATGTTGAAAGACCGAAAACTTTTTTTTTAACGAATATTTTTATGTAAGGTGGTGAGCGTCCCCGATATATATGCTCAGACAACACAGACTTTGCAGAATGGTGGCTTTACCGTGTAGCAGCGACCGGCCAAATTTGTGCCTTGATATAAACTCCCCAAAATAGATGATACATAATCTGATCACAAATGCTTTGATATATATTATGAAACTGGTTGTGTGTGGGGTGATTTTTTTCTCATTTTTCTCGCTTAGAGGGAGCATTAAGAAAGATGATCCCCGCTGCTACCGGGTTAAACCCAATTGAAACTATATAAAAGCTTTGCAATTTATGCCTAAGCAAACATGTAGGTGAAAAGGTCAAGTTGATTTCAAATCAGTTTTGTGTTGCACTGAACCACTGAAAGTGGAATTTTATTTTAATTAAGTTTCTCTGGAAATCAAGAGTTGGTGGGCAAAACAATAAAATAATAATCTATACTAAATAAAACAAATGCATTTGTTAAAAATCAAGATAAGCAAGGAAAGTTATGGGAAATCGAACCCATGCCTTAAGAGCAACTGATGAGTGGGGTCACCTTTCCTTCAGATGGAGTCCACAGTGTGGGGCTGGGGTGTTACGGCAAGTGCCACAGAAGTGGCCATGGTGACTTTTTAGCTCATCATTGGCTCAGTTGGGTTGCTGCCCTGCTGACTACTATTATGAAGGCCTGAGTTCGATTCCCAGCACTCAACGACAAACATTTCAAGATTTTTCACTACATTATTGATTTTTTTTTATGGTGAAATATATCAAGCTAGTAACTCTTGTCATAAAGACTAATGTTACATAAGTTACCAAATACAAAGATTAGCATGAAGTACATTTCATAACATAATTTACCTGCGGACACAGAAGGTGTTGGACGAGGATCTGATTCTAAATCAGATCCTATGCCCGCTACAACTGCAGGGTCCAGCACCTGTGCCATGGCCTCCTCAGCATCAGTAAGGTTGTCCGTTTTTTGCAAAGCCGCCACCTGTACAATTTTGTAAAAAAAATAGTACATGGCAATGCAGTTATGCATAAACTTATTCTGAATCATAACCTGGATAACTACCCTAACACTGTTATACCTGTCTTTGCCAAAATAGATAGCCATTTCCACCAAAGTGCCGCAAAAGTGGCCCCTGGCATAGTGACGGCACTAACTTATCACTGCTAAAATATTAACTTATTACCTCTTTATTCATTATTCTAATATCTGAAAAATAATAATTAGTGATATAAACGGTTATCTGTGTTTGTTAACATATAAACCCTGTAAGTTAGGTGTTTTTAATAGAGGGATGAGGGACTGCAAAGACAGCGATGAAAACCATCATGACCCATGATAGAATTAATGTCTAGAGAAGATAGTCTTTGCCTTACCACTTCAAAGGAAATAGTTATGTTAATGATAGAAGAGTCAGACATTTGATAGGAGACCGGGGGTATTTAATTCATGGGCAATATAAACAAGAACATTTTCCAGTGAATGTCTGCCATTCCTCACAGTCAGCGGTTGCTTAACCTTTAGCTAGTCTAAGAACACCCACAGAATGAGCATTAAGTTTTTGCTTCTAATATAATGATTAAAGGATTTTGGGGAACTTTTTATCTTATTGATGAGGGATCTATCAAGGGCCAACTGAGAATGCAAAAAGTAATTTAACTTGTTAGCAGCGAGGGCCTTGATTCTGAGTGCTCAATCTAAGCGAGTTAATTTTGAAAAATATCACTAACGCAAATCATTATATAACACATATCAACGCACTCGTCATCAGTTTTTGCAGCCTCCAAAAATATTTACTTCTACTAAAGTACTATATTAATTACTTAATAATACATATAAATTAAAGCGTTTCGGTAACTCTCCGTAGGCGTTCGACAGATGGTCTAAAGAAAACGAGCCCGTTTTGAGGGAGACGTAAATAAGGATAAATAAATATATTCCTCATGAGAGGTCCGGACATCTGGTGACAATCCTCGGAACCTCAACCTTCTCCCCTTGCTCCCTTGAGAGTTTCGCTGCATCTCTCTCTCTCTCTCTCTCTCTCTCTCTCTCTCTCTCTCTCTCTCTCTCTCTCTCTCTCTCTCAATAGTCATACAATTCTAACGACTAATAAGTCATGGCAAGATTCAAAAGATATTTGTGTGTGTGTGTGGGGGGGGGGGGACCCGTTCATTATAATTTTTTTTTTTAGTCAGAAAAAATTCCTGCATTTGTATCTTCATCTATCAATTTATTACTTTTGCTTTACTTTATCTGCTTATTTGTTTCTTGCATTTCTTTTTTTGAGACGGCGTTGTGAAAGGCCCCTCGCCCGTCTGATTGCCCTGTGGGACTAGGGGAAAGTAATTAGGTCTGAGTTTGACCACGATGAGGGCACCCTTGGGAATATTACTACTGGGGCGATGTGAGCCTGAGACAAAAGAACACGGAGTTTTGTAATTTCTCATTTGTTTATTCCTTTTCTACGTTTTCTGAGTAGCTTGTGTTCTTTATTTTAGAGGAAAGAAGTGTGTGTTTGTTTTGTCACGTTTGATCAGCGTGGTTTTGTATACTGTATATATATATATATATATATATATATATATATATATATATATATATATATATATATATATATATATATATATATATATATATATATATATACGTGTAGCAATAATAATAATAATAATAATAATAATAATAATAATAATAATAATAATAATAATAATAATAATAATGATAATAGTAATGATAATAATAATAATGATAATAATAATGATAATAATAAAATAATAATAATGATAATAAAATAATAATAATATTGATAATAATAATAATAATGATAATGATAATAATAATAATGATGATGAAAATAATAATAATCATAATAGTAATAATAATAATAATAATAATAATAATAATAATAATAATAATAATAATGATAATAATAATAATAATAATAATAATAATAATAATAATAATAATAATAATAATGATAACAATGATAATAATAATAATGATAATAAAAACAATAATAATAATGATAATAATAATAATAATAATAATAATAATAATAATAATAATAATGATAACAATAATAATAACAATTATAAGAATAATAATGATAATAATAATGATAATAATAATAATAATGATAAATATAATAATAATAATAATAATAATAATAATAATAATAATAATGATAATAATGATAATAATAATAACAATAATAACAATAATAATAATAATGACAATGATAATAATAATAATAATAATAATAATAATAATAATAATAGTAATAGTAATAGTAATAGTAATAATAATAACAATAACAATAACAATAATAATAATAATAATAATAATAATAATAATAATAATAATAATAAACAGGTTATTAGGGGGATGGATTGGATGGATTGAGAGAGAGAGAGAGAGAGAGAGAGAGAGAGAGAGAGAGAGAGAGAGAGAGAGAGAGAGAGAGAGAGATGATATGGAGCACACACACACACACACACACACACACACACACACACACACATTGTAGGATAAATCCTATAAGTTCACAAGGTTGTGGAGGGCCGCAAAGCAATCTGCCACCCACAAGGGAACGTTACATTCGTTACACATGATGATGATCCTTGTGCGTTTTTGTGGGCGCCTGGTCGTGTGCTTACATACATAACATTGTTTGCTGACCTTCCTCCCGTCAACCATCTCGGTGTATACAGGGTAGTGGCGGTTTGAGGGTTGCAATTTGTATAGCAGCTCAGCTGGACGGCGACCCATAGTGGCCGAGGTTAGCTCGCCGTACTTCTCGAGGAGTTGCATGGCTGTGTTGTATACAAAATGACGCAACATTATCTTTTTGGTGGGTGCTGACTCATGTGTGGCAAGCCACATGTTGTAGGCATTGAGCATAGTCATGTTTATCAGATGGAAGAACAACTTGACTTGCCATCTGGTAGACCTTCTCATACACTCAATGCCTGTGATCTGGCCGTCACACTTATCCACCAGCCGTGAACTACATCTGGCTTCCAGATTTCCTTTCTCGTCCCCCAGTGGCGTTTGCCAGTGTAAACCATAGCTCCTGTGTGGACGGTAGAGAGAAGGTGGACGTCAAGCTTGTCGCTCCATCTCAAGGCCAGTAACTTGCCAGCCTTTTCTTTTTGAATGTACAGGTCCTTCTTCCTGCCTCGGGAGCGAGTCGCATCATCGTTGGCTGGTCTGCTGGGGTCGTCAACTATGGTCTTTTGTACGTCGAACTTTGGCATAAACTTTGTGTTCCGCCGTACGGTTCCACAAGTCACTGTCACTGTCACTGTCCAGAACAAATTCAGAGTCAGAGATGTCGTTGTCGTTACCGTCCGTAGAAAACAGCAGTTTCATATACTTGTCAGGTTGCACAGGACGTCGGCGAGGTGCGGGCCTGTACCCCGAAGGACCTGGGGCATGACTGCTTGCAGCGGCAGTACCTGAGAAAGGAGGAATTGGTGTCATAGAGATTCATGAAGTAGATAAACCAAAAATCGATCTATACATCTATAGTTTACATCAGTAACAATTCACACACACACACACAAAAAAAAAAATACCGTTGGGACCTTGGGTTGCAGCTTTAGGCACATTTCCAGAGGGAGATCCATTGGCGACATTACCTGGAAGAGGATGAGCATAATGTTACGACGCTTCATGATATACGTACAAGAAATCACTGGTAATTTTATAAACTTGTTTACCCCATGCATTTCATCTACGGGAAGAAAAGCCTCAATATGAATATAAAGTGAAGACAAGAGAGAAAATAATAGGCGGACAAAAAATAGTATGATGAGGAGGATGGCAACCCCACATAACATAATATGATATCATTACGTACACATTCTCTCTCTCTCTCTCTCTCTCTCTCTCTCTCTCTCTCTCTCTCTCTCTCCGTATGATACGTGGCCTACGACACTAATAAAACATTGACTTCGTTCATCAATTACATATACTTTACATCAGTAGCAATTCACATAAAAATACATACCACTGGGACCTTTAGCTGCAGCTCTAGGCACAGTTCCAGAGGAAGATCCATTGACCACATTACCTAAGAGAGGAAGAACATTTGGTACGACGCTTCATGACAGACGTACAAGAAATTATTTATAATTTTATAAATATGTTTGCCCCATGTATTCCATCTAAAGGAAGAAATGACACCATATAAATGCAATATCTATCTATCTATCTATCTATCTATCTATCTATCTATCTAGAGAGAGAGAGAGAAAACTAATGAAATCAGCATGGTGCTCTGGTGGAGGGCCTGCGAGGGTGGCAGGGACGAGGAGGGGAAAGGTGGTTGGGGTGTGAGAGGGAGGGAGGGAGGAAGATACTGGAAGATGTCCATTACTGAACACACACACACACACACACACACACACACACACACACACACACACACACACTCCCTCCCTCCCTCCCTAATTAGCTCACCGCTCCGCCCCTTCTAAATCACCAGGTGGACACTAATGTCCCAATAGGCATGCTTTCCTTCGGGGTCGCGTAGTCATTTAATTTTTTCCTAGTAATACTCTCTCTCTCTCTCTCTCTCTCTCTCTCTCTCTCTCTCTCTCTCTCTCTCTTGGTGACACGATCGCGCGCGAAATTGAGATGTTCGTAGTATATTATTTTAGTGTTACGTGGATTATTATTTATTATTATTCTTTAGGCTATTCTGACAAATATTATTCATAGATAGAAGTAGTATTGTACTATATAGTCTTTCATAATGCACAGATTGTTGTTACTGAAGGGGTAAAAAAATGGTAACATCCATTGTCAACGCTTTTCAGGTGTTGCTGCTCTGTTGGCTCATTTCAGGCCGTGTGCTACAAATATTGTCTTTAGTACTTCAGAGGTTAGCTGTCATCTCGGGAGGACCTCGACCATTTTAGTGGGCAGTGGTGGGAGGAGGGGAGGAGGCAGAGAGATGGTTGAGGCGTGATGAGTGAAGAATGGAGGAAGGGAGGGGAGGGAGGTAATTAGGGGAGGAAATGTGGTGAGAGGAGTGAAGCAGGGTGAGAGAAGGTGGGCGGGAGGGCGGAGGAGCGATAAAACAAGGAAAAGACAATAACAATGATGATAAATATAATTATAGCAATACTAAATATTATTATTATTATTATTATTATTATTATTATTATTATTATTATTATAATTATAACTATAAATGAGTACAACTTCTACTATTACTACTACTACTACTACGGGCCTCCATCTATTAGAGTTGCGTTGTGAGCGGTATATTTTCTCATATCCTTTCACAAAGCAATTCATTGGCCCCACCCCGCCAATGACTGTGGCCGACAACCATCTTTATTTAATATTACAAACTTTACTAAACATTTTATTTTTACTACTACTACTACTACTACTTTTCCGCCTCCTCCTCCTCCTCCTCCTCCTCCTCCTCCTACTACTACTACTACTACTACTACTACTTCTACTACTACTACTACTACTACTACTACTTCTCCTCCTCCTCCTCCTCCTACTACTACTACTACTACTACTACTTCTCCGCCTCCTCCTCCGCCTCATAAGAACATAAGAACGCAGGAGTCTGCAAGAGGCCGGTAGGCCTGTACGAGGCAGCTCCTTTGACCCTAAGCTCCCGTGTATCTAACCCCACCTAACATCGCTGTCCATGAATTTATCTAGTCTATTTTTGAATGTGACAATTGTATTGGCACTCACCACATGACTGCTAAGCCTATTCCACTCATCCACCACCCTGTTAGTAAACCAATTTTTGCCTATGTCCCTGTTGAATCTGAATTTATCCAGTTTAAACCCGTTACTTCGTGTCCTACCCGGTTCTCTTACCAACAAAACCTTATGAATGTCTCCCTTATTAAAGCCCTTCATCCATTTATAAACCTCGATCATGTCTCCACGCACCCTTCGCCTTTCTAGTGAATGCAAGTTTAACTGTTTGAGTCTTTCCTCGCATGGCAAGTTTCTCAACCCCTGAATCATCTTAGTCATCCTCCTCTGCACCGATTCTAACATTTTGATATCCATTCTATAGTAGGGTGACCAGAACTGAACCGCATAGTCAAGATGAGGTCTAACTAATGCTAAATATAGTTTGAGGAAGACTTCGGGGCTTCTGTTGCTTACGCTCCTTGAAATAAATCCCAGTACCCTATTAGCTCTATTTCTAGCTTGAGTGCATTGTGCCCTTGGACGGAGATCAGAGCTCACTAAGACCCCTAAATCCCTCTCGCACCCAGACCTACTTATGAGAGTGTCATTTAAGCAATAGTTATGTGAGGGGTTGTTCCTACCTACACTCAGAATACTGCACTTCCCTACATTGAACTCCATCTGCCATTTACCCGCCCAGTCATATAATCTGTTGAGTTCACCTTGGAGAATACTAGCGTCCTGATCCGACTCAATTACTCTACCGATCTTGGTATCATCTGCAAATTTACTAACATCACTACCAATTCCTGTGTCTAAGTCATTGATATAAATAATAAACAAAAGTGGACCTAATACCGAGCCTTGTGGGACCCCACTTGTAACACATCCCCATTCAGATCTTTTACCATTGATTTGCACTCTTTACTTCCTATTGCTAAGCCACGCCTTGACCCAGTTCAAAACTTTACTCCGTGAGCCTGTAATTTAAGCAACAGTCGTTGGTGAGGAACTTTGTCAAACGCTTTACTAAAATCAAGATAGATTACATCATAATTTTCATCTCTGTCAACCGCCTCAAATACTTTATTGTAGAAGGACAAGAGATTGGTGAGGCATGACCTACCTTTTGTGAACCCATGCTGCGAGTCGTGAATTAAGCTATGTTTCTCTAAATGCTCCCGAATGTTCCTGGCTATTATGGACTCCAGCATCTTCCCTATAACCGATGTTAAGCTAATTGGGCGATAGTTTGAAGCAACTGACCTGTCCCCCTTTTTAAAAATCGGCGTCACATTAGCTACTTTCCATAGGCTCGGCACATAGCCAGTATTTACCGACATCTTAAAGATGTCGGTTAGTGGGTCACTGATTATATCACCTAACTCCTTTAATACCCTCGGAAATATCCCGTCAGGACCTGGCGACTTGTTCTTCTTAAGCTTATCTATCTCATCCTGAACTACTTGCCTGGTAATGATTATATCCCTCAATTTATCGCCATCCCCGCCCTCGTACACCTGAACTCTTTCCGGTATAGTCGTTCGATCCTCCTGTGTGAATACTGAAAGGAAGTAGTCGTTCAACAATGTGCTCATATTTTCGTAATTTTCTACTAGCTCCCCTGTGTTTGTTTTCAGCGGTCCAATTTTCTCCCGTGTTTTTGTTCTATACATCTGAAAGAAGCCCTTAGGATTACTTTTCGCCTCATTTGCTACTTTGATCTCATAGTTATTTTTGCTATCCTGGTGTTTTTCTTAACTAATCTAGATAGTTCGACGTACCGGCCCCTGAGATGTGTTTCCCCATTCTTTATTTTCTGATAAATTCCCTTCTTTAACCCAATCTCGTGTTTTAGTCCACGAGTCATCCACTTAGGATCATTGTTTTCTTTTCTAAGTGTTCGCTGTGGTATATGCTGTTCTTGCCCCTCTACTATTACTCTAACTAAATTATTGTAAGACGTTTCTACCTGGTTCTCCTGGCTCTCCAATCCGCAGTTCTGGCCCTCATGAATCCCTAAATTATCCCAGTTTACCCCTTCAAGATGTCTTCGAAGCCCCTCGTAGTTTGCTCTTCTAAAATCTGGCACTAACACTGGGTTTGGTTCACGGGTTACCGCCCAGTCTAAGCTAAAACGAACCGTTCTGTGATCACTATTTCCTAACTCTCCGCCCACCTCCAACTCACGTAGCAAGTTCCCATTATTGGTTAGGACTAAGTCTAAAATGTTATCTCCTCTGGTAGGCTCAGTAACTACCTGCTTAAGGAAATTATCTTGTATAACTTCAAGAAAGTCCTCGGCTTCCAGGTCACCCACTAGATCTTCCCAGTCTATATTCCTATAATTAAAGTCCCCCATTACGCAGACATTTCTACTCATACTCGCCCTGCCAATCTCTTGTAGTAATATACTCGTGTCCTGCCTGTTAAGGTTGGGTGGCCTGTATATAACTCCTAGAGTTAGTTTTTCTTTCCCTTTGTAAACGTCCACCCAAACTGATTCTGAATCCATGTTAGTTTTGACTGAGTTGTTAACTAAACATTTAAGTGAGTCTTTAACATATAGCGCAACTCCACCTCCCTTTCTGCCCCTTCTGTCTTTGTGAAACATCTGATAACCCGTTATTTCAAATTCTGATCTAAAATTTATATTAGCAGTGTCTATCCATGTCTCAGTGATCGCTATTATGTCAAAATTTTCTGAACAAGCTTCACCCCTTAGTAAGTCTATCTTGTTTCTGAGGCTCCTGCTGTTAGTATAGAAGATTCTTAGCCCGTCCTCTGTTACTCCTCTAGAATTACTTCTAAGCTGCCTGGTTATATTATGAGCTAGATGTCCCCTCCCATTACTCCTCCCATTGCTCCCATTACTCCTCCCCCCCTCGCCTATACTAAAAAATCCCTCAGGGTACCAAGTGCTCGCTCAAGGGAGTCTGAGAGAGCCTCAACACCCTTGAACGTCAAGTGTATCCCATCACGGGCGTAGAGGGCGTCGTTGCCAAAGAAGAGGTCCCAATTGTCGACGAACAGCCACCCATTGCGCTCGCAGTGCTCAGCAAGTCTGCTGTTCACTGCCATCGCCCTGGACAGCCATCCATCGCCAACGCCCCTCCTTGGCAGGACGCCGCACACTACTGGCGACCCACCAGCGTCACGTATCCTGCCTAACAATTCTCTAAAACGCCTGAGAAGGTCCTCGCTTGGCACACGAGAAACGTCGTTTCCGCCACAGCTGAGAAAGACAATGGGGTTCGATCCATCGCTTGCCAGACACTCCTCAATCCAGTCTGATATATGGCCCACCCTGCCCCTGGAAACCCACCCTCGTCCTGTTTTTATCCTTGGACAAAAAATACCTGTCAACATACCGAACCTGACTATCACCACCACCACCAACCCGACGGTCGGAAGGTGGGCCAGGTGGGGTGGGTGAAGGGGGGTGGGGAGAGCGGGAAGGGAGGGGAGGGACCTGCTGTGAAGAACGAGGAGAAATTGTGGAAGAGGTGGAAGGTGGAAAGGGGGAGGAGGAGGAGAAAGGGAGGGTGAGGTGGTGGAGGGAGGAACGGACGAGGAGAGGGAGGAGAAAGAGGGGAAAAGGGAAGGTAAGGGACAGGTGTTGGAGGGAGGGACGAGCGAGGAGGCGGAGGACAAGGAGGAGAAAGAGGGAGAGGAGGAGGAGGAGGAGGAGAGTGGGCGGGAAGAGGGGAGAGGGGGGACGGAAGAGGAAGTCGAGGAATTGGAGGCGGAGGAGGTGGAGGGGAGGAGGAGGAGGAGGAGGAGGAGGAGGAGGAGTAGGTGAAAGGGAGAGTGAGGTGGGGGAGGGAGGGACGGACGAGGAGGGAGGAGGAAGAGGGGAAGGGAAGGTGAAGGACAGGTGTGGGAGGGAGGGACGAGCGAAGAGGCGGAGGACAAGGAGGAGAAGAGGGAGAGGAGGAGGAGGAGGAGGGTGGGCAGGGGAGGGGAGAGGGGGACGGAAGAGGAAGGCGAGGAGGAGGAGGAGGAGGAGGAAGAGGAGGAAGAAGAGGAAGGAGGGTGGGAAGCAGGAGATCGGAGATGGTCGAGGAGGAGGAGGAGGATGGAAGGGGCTGCTGTGTGAGTGAAGACAATACTAGAGGGGAGGAGGACGAGGAAGAAGAGGAAGAGGAAGGGGAGGAGGAGGAGGCGGGGCTTGTTGCTGCTGCACTAACCAGTAAGTGTACCTGGGCGGCGAGAGTCGTAACCCTATTCTCTAACTCTATGATCCTCTGATCATCCTTCTGAGTCTTAACGCAGAACCTACAAACGTCCTTGGAAAGAAAGTACTGCTTGGCCATGCGAAGGCCACACCCAGAACAACGCTTGAGGGACGTCATGGTGAAGATATGGGCGAGGCAAGACGGAAACAATTAGGCGCGTTAAGACGATAACAAAGTACGCAGCTGCGGTGAGGTCGTCAGGTCAAAAATGTGTATCTAGGAAAACAAACCAACAGCTGCTGTGAGGTCGCAGTCAGGTCAATTCCCCGGGGAAAAGGGTGTGTCTCGGGTAAAAAGGCGCGGTTATTTCTACCAACCAAGACAAAACATAGGCCAATATTAATATACTGAGAAATCACTTATGTAAAGAAGCTAATAACTGTGTTCACTAGGTTTGCGCGGAAAGTGGATTATCTAGTGTTTTGTGTGGACTTAGAAATTAACGTAGCTTGGCGCGCCTGATTCACGTAGTCCTATTATCACAGCACAGTAAAGTATCCTAATAATAGAAGAAGAAAACACAAAAGCAATATAAAAAACACAAAAGCAATATAAAACCGTGAAGCACTGGGTTGGCGTGAAAGAATGTTGAATTTAGTGTAGATGTGGGAAGCTTAATACACTTGTCCTAGGAGTAACTGTGGATCACTATCTAACTAAGTAAATACTAAATCAGAACATTTAGCGGTCTGTAGTAGAAGGCAGGGTAATCCTCCTGGTTTTGTAGGCCTCCTCCTCCTACTATTACTAGTACTACTACTACTACTACTATTACTACTACTACTCCTACTACTACTACTTCTCCTACTACTACTACTACTACTTCTCCTCCTCCTCCTCCTACTACTACTAGCCCCAACTCTGTTCGCTAATGACTGTGGCATCCAACCATATTACTAATACTACCTAGCACTAAATCACCTATCATCTATTACGTCCAGATCCCCCTGTTCTTCCCTACTCAGTCACTCCCGACCTACCCTAATGTTACTACTACTACTACTACTACTACTACTACTACTACTACTACTACGGTTACTACTACTACTACTACTACTACGGTTACTACTACTACTACTACTACTACTACTACTACGGTTACTACTACTACTACTACTACTACTACTACTACTACTACGGTTACTACTACTACTACTACTACTACTACTACTACTACTACTACTACTACTACTACTACTACTACTACTACTACTACTACGGTTACTACTACTACTACTACTACTACTACTACTACTACGGTTACTACTACCACTACTACTACTACTTCTCCTAATACTACTACTACTACTTCTCCTCCTCCTCCTCCTCCTCCTCCTCCTCCTCCTCCTCCTACTTCTACTACTACCACTACTACTACTACTACCTCAACTACTACTACTACGGTTACTACTACTACTACGGCTACTACTACTACTACTACTACTACTACTACTACTACTACTACTACTACATAAATGATACCTCCACCCATGTTTATTTTCCCGACACATAATCATGGAGGGCTCCATAGCTTGGAGGTCATTAGCCCTAACTCTGTTCGCTAATGACTGTGGCATCCAACCATATCACTAATACTACCTGACACTAAATCACCTATCATCTATTACGTCTAGATCCCCCTTTCCTTCTACTACTACTACTACTACTACTACTTCTGCTCCTCCTCCTCCTCCTCCTCCTCCTCCTCCTACTACTACTACTACTACTACTACTACTACTACTACTACTACTACTACTACTACTACTACTACTACTACTACTACTTCTAGTTCTACTACTTCTACTGCTACTACTACTATTATTATTGTTACTACTACCCAAATTATTTTCTTTACTACTATATCTATCTATCTATCTATCTCTAATATACTACTATATATATCTATCTATCTATCTCTAATATATATATATATATATATATATATATATATATATATATATATATATATATATATATATATATATATATATATATATATATATATATATATATATATATATATATACACACACACACACACACACACACACACGTATGTAATATCATTGTACTCACCATATCAATCTCGTTTCATCCTCTTCTAGAGCTGACTTCAAAAGAGTTGGATTGTGTAGACACTGATGACAGGTCTGCTCGCAAAGGTGCTTCCTCATAAGCTGACCTGCAGGGTCCTGGGCTCCTGGCCAGGTCATTATCCCCGGTAGCCAGGTGTCACCAGCCAATTAACTCTTTCCACTGGGCGGTTTATGACATGCAACAGGTTTGGCTCGTCGCTGGTTAGGCTAAGGCCACAGCTGTGGCACGTAGCAGGTACCAGGTTAAGTACCTGTCCTTAAGGTACTTGAATTGTTCCAAGGCAAGGACGACTTGTTGAGAGCTTCAGTCTAGATAACGTGGCACAACACAGCTGTTGCAGGTTTCATAATCAATCACTATCATGCTATAAGAAGTTAAGTACGTTGAATTTAACACTATACCATTCATATTTTGCCAATTAGAGCTAACTTCCCTACTGACTAGTCTGGAAATATTACTGGAAGATTAGCAGACAGTGATTAAATTTGGGAAAATTGCCCAATATATCTAGGTACATCTCCTACTCTAACCCTATCCAAATCCAGCATGTTACCAGATGAAACATAGGTCGGGGCAGAGGTCCATCAGCGAAGACCCTTAGAAGTGAAGCAGTCCACAAATTGTTCATGAAGTGGAGTATTTTTTGCTGACAGGTGTTCTCTCTGGTACCAAGGAATTAGAGGTAAAGTCACCAATGATGGCTACTTATATTGAAGGACATAAAGAATATAAAAACTACACTAAATTTGAATTATCAGAAAATTTACAAAGAGGAAAATATAATATTATTATATACAGATTAAATTCAATGAAATGTATAACACAAACATTATTGCAGTTAACTTCAACAAAGTTAATAAGTTTGTTAACACCGAGACACTCCGATATGCCACCCAATGTTGCCAGGAACATCAGAACGAGCTTTGTTGTATAGCATAATATACAAATGAATCAGGAACATCAGATAATAAAAGTTAATAAGGTACTAAAGAACCAAATTTCATAAGTGTGAAATCTATTAATGGCTGGAGAACTGTCCCTCCATGACTTTTCACTGCTTGTTAAAGCACTGCAGAGGATATATTCTCACCTGTGCCAGTCGCCTCACGTCTTAAGTCTCCGAGCTTCTTGGTGTGGCGCTTGAAGTCAGAGAACTTCACGCGCACTTCCTCCACGCTGCGCCCGACCCCACTCACGGCGTTGACCTCCTCCATCACAGCTTCCCAAGCTCGTTGTTTGGCTGCAGCGGTGAGGCAAGATGACAGTGGCCCTGTGATGGTTTGCCATCTTTGCCGCACCCCTGTGATGGGGGCTAAAACTTTCTCGGCTGAGAAATTGGGCCGCCTTCGCTTCACAGCTGACGCCATGTTTTGAAAGTAAGGCGCGCTTCTGGCGTTAGCGTCGCCGAACCTTCATTATTATTATCCATATACAACAGAATGCTCACCAAATGACGGAAACTATGAAGGTAACATACAGAAACGTGCAGAATATTGTATACGCGATTATATTTTTATTTCAAAGATAAATATACAAGTAACGTGCCTTCATTCGTGAAAAACACATCTTATTGAGGGATTACAACGCTAATTATTTCTTTTTAAGGCAGTATTTACCTTTGTACAATACATATGTCTTGATTTTGAAGTCTGTGTATTAGTAAAGAAACGACACGTTAAAGCCCAAATACAGCATCAAAGGTCGCACGTGATTGGCTAACCAGCCCAACCAATCGTTGCTAGGGTGCGAGTTACCGGACCGTTATCATAGCGTTGATAAATGCCGTGTTTGAAAGATGCCGTAGCTGTGGTAGCTCTCCGGTAAATGTGAGAGATACCGGAGGCGTGGCTGGTAAGATTGATGAATCCAGCCCCAGTATGTTTGCGGTCCATATAAAAAGACATGATTTGTTTTCGTATACACAAACATTCAAATATATCTCTGAAAATATAAAGCTGATCTTCACGCAATCACGAACTCACAAATCGCAGGTACCACATTTACGTTTGCGAGTGGACAGACGGGATGAAACGGACTATAGTAGTAGTAGTAGTAGTAGTAGTAGTAGTAGGAGGAGGAGGAGGAGGAGTAATAGTAGTAATAGTGGTAGTAGTAGTAGCAGGAGGAAGAGGAGAAGGAGGCTATACAACGATACATTATTCCAGTATTATACAAGTCCTCCCTTTCTTCTGGAGCAGTGGTTCTCAACTCGTTTCAGGCCCTGGTGTGTTGTCATGAGACATTCGGGTATCGTGAGAATCATCCAGAAAACATACATGACAAACATTCGACACAGTGCCGTATCTTTCGTCGCTTTGTAGGTCATCTTTGGTACTTTTTTTACACTTAGATGCTTCACTTAAGTCACTCTATGATAGTAAATTTTGGGTTCCGCGATGCAAAGTTAAGGATAGGATGTCTCATGATCCCGGATATCAGATGACACCACGCCGGACCACCAACCCCACAAAACAGAATGTCGAGGACCATTTCAGTTTGGAGGAGGAATACATCAAACATTCACAACAAACAGTTTGGTTTGAAATATACTTCTTCAAAACAGAATTTCGATAAATTATATAAAATGATAGGCAGCGAACATTTTAATCGGAACACTATTTCTTACAAACATAGTTTCCTGAAAATATTTGAATTGAGTAGACGTCCTGTGGACCACGTCAGAGTCACCGCCAGTTGGGAACCGCTTCTTTAGACATTCCTCCTCCCTCGTGTTTTTTTTTTTTGTGTGTGTGTGTAATAATAATAATAATAATAATAATAATAATAATAATAATAATAATAAATGGTTTATTCATTTGTAGGCAGCCATAAGGCTGAAAATACACAAAAATACCATACAATGAGTTTCATGCGGTGAGTAATGGGGGAATTGGGGAAGGGTGATGTGTGTGTGTGTGTGTGTGTGTGTGTGTGTGTGTGTGTGTGTTGGAGTGGAGGGGTCATGTGATCATGGAGGTGTTAATGACCCTCACAAGTGTCGGTATCGCACTCAGCCGATACCTGCCCAAAGTGAGTTTTGACCGGGACGAGAATATTGTGGTGTCTTGTGGGTCTAGTGGGGGGAGGGAGGGCGGGTGGGAGTAGATCTCTATGACGGGGGTTGTGGAGGATTGACTGAGGTTTGTCTGGTATCGGTCCTGTAGGGTTGGCATATTCAGCTGGGTGAGTGCATGCTCGTAGTTAGTGTAAGAATTGCCCAGAATATGTCTGCAAGCACGCCTTTGCACTCTCTCTAATTGGCGTTCCTGGGTCTTATTGATGGAGGAGGAAGTGTGTGTGTGTGTGTGTGTGTGTGTGTGTGTGTGTGTGTGTGTGTGTGTAGTGAAAATTGACAAATAACCCCATAGAGATTTTATAACTTTGTCACAGCCGTTCACGTGTTTTGCCTTGCTCTCTGATTCTAAAGACTTCTAAGGCGATTTCATTGTCTCTAATAGTAGATTAAAACTATATAATATGTCTGCACTCTCAGAACGTTTCTCTTTGTGCTAATACCTTAGATATGACGGTTTTCATGAGCGGTTTCTCTGTTCTGGTTGGGACATTTTTGCATAACTCAATGTTTTCGCTTCCTTCTCTACTTCAAAAATATTTTTAAGGCCGTCTCTTAGGCTCTATTTGTAGATTAAAAGTTTCTCTATCCATCTGTGCTTTCGAAATCGTTATCTGTGCCCTAATAACAGAGATAAGACGGTTTTAATAAGTGGTTTCTGGGTTAGGGATTGAATTTTGGCAAAGCTGTTTCGTTTCCGCTTCGTTCTCTAGTTCTAGGCGTTGATAAAAGTATAGGAAGATACCATAACATCATTACGGTGATAATAATGATAATAAAAATATTAAAAATAACAATTATAATCATAATAATAATGATAATAACAATATTAATTATAAAAAAAGATAATAATATTATTATTAATAATAATAATAATAATAATAATAATAATAATAATAATAATAATGATAATAATTTAATAATAATAATAATAATAATAATAATAATAATAATAATAATAATAATAACAATAATAATAATAATAATTCTTATTAAGTATTTAATAATAATAATAATAATAATAATAATAATAATAATAATAATAATAAACTTAATAATTTGATATATATTAACACAAAACAAAACCCTCCACAAAGATAACTCCCTCGACATGTCGTGCCAGTAAATACACATGGCATTTATAATAAACTTATATAACTCTACGTTAAAACCTAATTATAAATCAGACTTATTTATTAAAAATAAAAATAAGAATTTTATACATCACAACAAAAGTTAATACAACCAACTGTGCCAGCAAAATTCAAGTAACTTTTTTTTTAAGATCTATTACACCACAACTATTTTGCCAGCAGATAATCCAGTAATGAAAAACACATTTATCCCAGAAGCATATAACAACCTTAATACTGTTCAATGGCTCGTCTTTTATCATCAATTGGCGGCCCATCGCACAACCGACTTATTAATGCTCAATGCCCTTTCTATTATCATCGATTTGTAGCCTATTGAAACCAACTTAATGTTCAATGTCCTTTCATCATTAATTAGTAGCCTAGCCAACTTAATCAAACTTCAATGTCCAGTCTTGTATCATCAATTAGTAGTATTTAGGCCTATCACAACCAACTTATTAATGTTTAATGTCCTGTCTTTTGTCATCAATTAGTAGTATTTAGTCCTAGCACAACCATCATATCAATGATCACACACTACCCGAGCCGAGCCGCAAGCCAGGCCAAATATCTGGAAGTGACAGATCAGCACGAGCCGAGCCACGAGCCTGATTGCGCGGCTCGTGGCTCGGCTCGAACATGCCCACACACTACACGAACTGGCTCGGGGCTCGGCTTGTTTGCTAAGGCTCGGCTCGTGGCGCGTGTAGTGTGTGGGGGCCTTAAGATAGACAGGAAAGTAAAGCTATAGGGCGGTAGTAT
Source organism: Eriocheir sinensis (assembly GCF_024679095.1). Taxonomy (NCBI): domain Eukaryota; kingdom Metazoa; phylum Arthropoda; class Malacostraca; order Decapoda; family Varunidae; genus Eriocheir; species Eriocheir sinensis. The sequence continues at coordinate 75,105 of NW_026112180.1, read as the reverse complement.
TTACACCTCTAATGTCCAACTCATTAATGTCGAATGTCCTGTCCTTTATCATCAGTTTGTAGTATAAAGGCAAAGCACTACCTACTTATAAATGTTCAATCTCTTTTCATTTATCATTAATTAGTAGTATTTAGGCCTAGCACAACCATCTTATTAATACTCAATGTTCTGTCATTAAGGACTGGCAAAACAAACTTATTGATGCTCATTGTCCTGTCTTCTATCATCAGTTAGTAGTATTTAGGCCTAGCACAACCAATTTATTAATGTTCAATGTCCTGTCTTTTATCATCAATAAGTAGTGTTTAGACCTGGCACAACGAACTTATTAATATTTAATGTCCTGTATTTTATCACTAATTAGTAGCCTAGCTTAAGCAACTGAGTATTGTTCGTTGTTAAGTTTTTTGAACATCAATTAGTAGTATTTACTCCTGGCAACACCCATTTTTAATGTTCAATGTCCTCTATTTTATCGTCAGTTAGTAGGTTTTAGGCCTAACACATCCACCTTATTGATGTTCAATATCTTGTATTTTACCATCAATTAGTAGCCTAGCGCAACCAACTCATTTAAGTTCAATGACCTGTCTTTAATCATCAATATGTAGTATTTAGGCTTAGCACCAACTTATTAATGTTCAATGTCCTTTTTTTGATTATCAGTTTGTAGTATTTAGGCCAAGAACTACCAACATATTTGTAGTATTTAGGTCAAGAACTACCAACATATTAATGTTCAATGTCCTGTTTTTTATCATCATTTAATAGCATAGCACAAACGACAATTTAATGTTCAATAATCCAATTTTTTTTTATCATCAATTAGTAGTATTTCGGTCTAGCACAACCAACCTATCAATGTTCAATGTCCTGTTTTTTATCATAATTATTTTAGTAGTATTTATGCCTAGCACAACCAACCTATTAATGTTCAATATCCTGTTTTCTTATCATCACCTATTAGCTTAGCACACCCAAGTTATTAATGTTCGATTATCTGTCCTTTGACATCAGTTAGTAGTATTAAGGCCAAGCACAACCAACGTATTAATGTTCAATGACCTGTCTTATACTATCATTTAATAGCCTACCACAGCCAACTTATTAATGTTCAATGTCCTGCTTTTTTATCATTAATTAATAGTATTTAGGGCAAGCACAACCAACATATTAATGTTCAATGACCTGTCTTATACCATCATTTAATAGCTTAGCACAACCAACTTATCAATGTTCAATGTCCTGCCTTTTATCATCAATTAGCAGTATTTAGACCTTGCACAACCAACTTATTACTGTTTAATGTTTAGTGTTTTATCATCAATTAATTGCCTAGCACAACCAATTTATTGATGTTAAATGTCTTGTCTTTTATCATTGATTAAAAGCCTAGAGCACAACTTATTAATAAATTTAGGCCTGGCAACATCAATCTATTAATGTTCAATGTCCTGTCTATTATCATCAATTAGTAGTTTTTAGCACTAGCACAACCAACTTATTGATATTCAATGTCTTGTCCTTTATCATCAATTAGTAGCCTAGCGCAACCAACTTATTAATGTTCCAAGGCATGTCTTTTAACATGTTAGTATTATTTATGCCAAGCAGAACCAACTTATTAATGTTCAATGTCCTATTCTTTTATCATCAGCTATTAGTATTTAGGCCTAGCACAGCCATCTTATTAGTGTTCAATGTCCTGTCTTTCATCATCAATTAGTAGTGTTTAAACCTAATACAACCAACTTATTAATGTTCAAAGTCCTGTATTTTATCATTAATTAGTAGTATTTACGTCTAGCACAACCATCTTATTAGTATTCTATGTTCTATCTTTTATCATCAGTTAGTAGTATTTAGGCCTAGCACAACCAACTATGAATAATCAGTGCAATGTCTTTAACACCAATTAGTAGTATTTAGGTCTAGCACAACCAATTTATTATTGTTCAATTTCCTGTCTTTTTTAATCAAGTAGTAGTATTTAGGCCTAGAACAGGGGTTCCCAACCTGGGGTACATATAGCCCCAGTGGTACATTTGCACTTTTCAAGGGTTACATTGGGTCGGGGAGAATAACTACTCCTGTACAATACATGGTGTAGAAATCTGAATTCAAATTGCCCAATGCTGTGCTTTTTTTTTTTTTTTTCCTCATTTTAGTAAGCAAAACTGTCATTTAAATTATATCATCAGTCTACACATACATATTTCATTATAGAATAACATCAAAATATTATAATTTCATCGTTTTTTATCCTAAATTGTTAAGGGTACATGGAAACACATAATAATGCCCAAAGGTTACAGAGGAACAAAAAGGTTGGGAACCCCTGGCCTAAAACAACCAACATATTAATGTTCAATGTTCATCAGTAAGTAGTGTTTAGGCCTAGAACAACTAATTCATTAATGTTTAATGTCCTGACTTTTTAAATCATTTAGTAGTATTTAGGCCTAGCAAAGCCAATTTATTATGTTCAATGTCCTATCTTTTACATCAATCAGTAGTATTTAGGCCTAGCACAACCAACATAATAATGTTCAATGTCTTGATAACATCACTTAGTAGACTTTAGGCCGAGAACAACCGACTTATTAATGTTCAATCTTTTATCATCAGATAGTATTATTTAGGCCTAGTCAAAACCAAATTATCCATGTTCAATAGCCTGGCTTTTATCATCAATTAGAAGCCTTACACAACAAACTTATTAATGTTCAATGTCCCGTCTTTCATCATCAGTTAATATTATTTAGGCCTAGCACAACCAACTTATTATTGCTCAATGTCCAGTATTTCATCAGCAATTAGTAGTATTTAAGCCTAGTATAACCAACTGATTAATGTTCAGTGTCCTGTCTTTTATTATCAATTAGTAGTATTTGATATTAGCACACCCAACTGCTTAACGTTCAATGTCCTGCCTTTTATCACCACTAAGTAGCCCAGCACATCGAACTTATTAGGGTACAGTCGCGCTACGAAGTGTTGACACAATTTTCATAATCTTTCGGACACGGCTGGCGACGTCTGGCAACTACCCTCGGTGAAACATTCGCTACCGACTTTTATAAAACTACTTAATTTGAAGTCTAGTTTTGCACACACCTAATAAATTAAATGCAATGAAAATTAACAGTGTACTCTATGTGAATGTGGCGAAGAGAAACGTATTGGAATGATAGGCTATGTAGCCACATTCATTTGCAGAATCGCCTGGGCGGAGTAGAGGTCACTTCACTATTTATACCTACAAGTTATAAATAATATTATTTTGATAATATATATATATATATATATATATATATATATATATATATATATATATATATATATATATATATATATATATATATATATATATATATATATAATTGACTCGACAGTGGTGTATGGAAGAAAGTGACAGGCTAGCAGTGCAGCGCCGATCAGGCATCGTCTCTACCCATACAATAGGCTATTATTTTTATTATCGCGTCGTCTGTCGTGTGTTTCGATGGTTTCGTGCAACTTTTAATTATATGTCTGGCCACTTGTCGATACTTCTCTTTGGATTTTACCGTTAATTAAAAATATACACTTGATTTTTTATATCTTCAGAATCTCGCTGATTTGACACACACAAGATAAGTCATGCATGAATGTCGTTCCCGATGACGTCATCATCAAATGCGAGTTTATTATGTAGTATTTATTTCGCATTTTATCAAATGAAGTGCAGCTAATTATTTTTTCCTATTATTCTATAATATAGGATTTATCACTACATTGAAAGGAGCAATATATTTGCGCAGTTATATATATATATATATATATATATATATATATATATATATATATATATATATATATATATATATATATATATATATATATATATATATATATCTATATATATATATATATATATATATATATATATATATATATACTTAGTCTTAACATAGAACTTAGTCTTGACTATTTTAATTTCTTCAACGAAAACTGTATCAAAATGTTTCGGCAGAGCTGCTTAATATATCGTTATAAGGTAAAAACTTCCACTCTATTGAATTTATTTCCTTTCTCAGTAGCATATTTTGTGTACAAAATCACTCCTAAACATCCTTCCCTTCGAATAATATTATGTATTATTTGAACTAAAGTCATTGCAAACTGTCTCAACACTTCGTAGCGCGACTCTACAATGTCCTCTCTTTCATCATTAATTATTATTTTAGGCCCAGCACAACCAACTTATTAGTGTTCAATGTCCGGTCTTTTATCATCAATTAGTAATATGCAGGCCTAACACAACAAAATTATAAATGTTCAATGTCCATCTTTTACCATTAATGTGTAACATATAGGGTTAGCATAACCAACTGATTAATGCTCAGTGTCCTGTCTTTTATTATCAGTTACTAGTATTTGGGATTAGCACACCCAATTGCTTAACGTTCAGTGTCCTGCCTTTTATCACCACTTAGTAGCCCAGCACATCGAACTTATTAATGTACAATGTCCTATCTTTTATCATCAATTAGTATTTTAGGCCCAGCACAACCAACTTATTAGTGTTCAATGCCCTATTTTTTATCATCAGTTAATAGCACAGGACAACCAGCTTATTAATGTTCAAAGTTCTCTCTTTTATCATCAATTAATAGTATTTAGTTCTAGCACAACGAACTTGGTAATGTTCAATGTCCTGTCTTTTATCATTAATTGGTAGTATTTAAATATAGGAAAATCAACTTGATAATGTTCAATGTCCTTTTTTTATATAAATCAATTAGTAGTATTTAAGCCTAGCACAAACAACTTATTATTATGCAATGTTCTGTATTTTATCATCAGTTAGGAGCCTAGCACAAGCTCTTTGTTCTGTGTTTATCATCAGTTAGTAATATTTAGGGCTAGCATAACCAACTTACTAATGTTCAGTGGCCTGTATTCCATCACCAATGAGTAGCCTTGCACAAGCAACTTAGTAATGTTTAATGTCCGTTCTTTTATCATATATTAGTATTATTTAGGCCTAGCACAACCACCTTATTAATGTTAAATGTCCTGTCTTGTATCACCAATTACTAGTATACAGGCCTAGCACAACCAACTTATTAATGTTCAATTTCCAGTATTTTATAATCATTTAGTAGCCTAGCACAACCGACTTTTCAATTTTCAATGTACTGTCTCTTGTCGTCAATTAGTAGTAATCTGGCCTAGCAGAACCAACTTAGTATTGTTCAAAATCCTGTCTTTTTTCATCAAATAGTAGTATTTAGACCTAGAAGAACCAACTTATTAATGTTGAATGTCCTGTCTCTTATCATCAAATAGTAGTATTTAGCCATAGCGCAAACAACTTATTAATGTTATTCATTGTCCTCTGAATTATCGTTAGTTTGTAGCCCAGCACAACGAAATTATTAATAGTCAATGTCCTGTCTTTTATCATTAATCAATGGTATTTAGGCCTAGCACAACTAACTTATTAATGTTAAATGTCCTGTCTTTTATTATAAATAATGTTAAATGTCCTGTCTTTTATCAGCAGTTAGTAGCCTAGCATAACAAACATTCATGTTCAATGTCCTGTCTGTAATCATCCATTTGTAGTACTTAGGCCTAGCATAACCGACTTATTAATGTTCACTGTTCCTGTATTTTATTGTGAATCAAAGTATTTAGGATCAGCACAACCAACTTATTAATAATGTTCAATATCCTGTGTTTAGCATTAATTAGAAGTATTTAGGCCTAGCACAACCGACTTATTAATAATGTTCAATGCCCTGTCTTTAATTATCAATATGTTGTTTTTAGATGTAGCAAAACCGACTTATTAATGTTCAATCTCCTGTCTTTTCTCATTAGGTTGCTGTATTTAGGTCTAGCACAACCAATTAATTGATCTTCAATGTCCTGTCTTTTATCACCAGTTAGTAGTATATAGGCCAAGCACGACCGACTTATTAATGTTCAATCTCCTGTCTTTTCTCATTAGTTTGTTGTATTTAGGTCTAGCACAACCAATTAATTAATTTTCAATGTCCTGTCTTTTATCACCAATTAGTAGTATATAAGCCTAGCACGACCGACTTATTAATGTTAAATGTCCTGTCGCTTATCACCAATTAATATTATTAAGGCCTAGCACAACCAACTTATTAACATTTAATGTCCTGTCTTTTCTCATCAATTAGTAGTATTTAAGCCTAGTAGAACCAACTTATTAATGTTCAATGTCTTGTTGTTTATCATCAATTAGCAGTACTTATTCCTAGCACAAGCAACTTATTAATGTTCAATGTCCTGTCTCTTACCATTAATTAGTAGTATTTTAGCCTAGCACAACCAATTATTATCATTTCTTTCTACAGCACATATAACCACTCTAGGGCAACAAATATAATGTAAAAAAAGAAAGTTCGCTAGCTGTTAGTCTCATATAGCGATAAATAGAAGTGGCCAAAAGAGAGGTCAATTTCGGATGGAGAGGTGTCTTGATACACTCTTCTTGAAAGAGGTCGAGTCATAGGCAGGAGAAAATACAGACGAATCAAGACTGTTCCTGAGTTTACCAGTGAAGGGGATGAAAGAGTGGAGATGCTGGTTAACTTTTGCAAAGGATGTCGACAGTATATGGATGAGCATCAATAGAAAGTCGTGTGGAGCGGGGCCGGGGGAGGGGGGGGGGGATACATGCAGTTAGCAAGTTCAGAAGAGCAGTCAGCGTGGAAATATCGATAGAAGATAGAAAGAGAGGCAACATGGCGGCGGAATTTAAGAGGTAGAAGACTATCAGTATGAGGAGGAGAGCTGATGAGACGAAGAGCATAAGACTCCACTCTGTCCAGAAGAGCTGTGTGAGTGGAACCCCCCCACACGTGAGATGCATACTCCATACGAGGGCGGATTGATTGATTGATTATAGGAGCGTTCTTCTTGGCGCCAGAACTGCTGGATCATATGGCGCCGAATTTAATACAGATCTATTATACTCTAAAACAATAAAATCGAAAAAAAAAACTAATAGAACTATATAAAACCACTTAAAGAATATGCACTAATAGAGCTATTGAAACCAGTTAAAAATAAAATAAAAGATAAAAACAACGATAGAAAGTCAATAAAACCTACAGGAGGTTAAGGACGCCAGCCTCCTTTAGGAAGCCAAATACATCATGCCCCGGGGAAAATGCCTTCTCCCCCAGCACCAGAGACAGAGAAAAGCCCATTTCCACCCCGACACCGGGGAAGGTACAGTCGCGGGTAGAGGTGAAGACACATATTTCAGTCAGTAACTTTCGTTCACAGGCACTAAAGAGTTTTCGTATTTAATTTGATTCACAAGCAATAAATTTGTAAAATACCTAATAAAAACACTTTTTTTTATAAATAAAAGAAGGTAACTACTTTGTTGGGGTGAAAATATCCATTTAATGCTAAAACAATTATCATGTCATTAATTTGACTTTGCTTTCTGGCAACTACCAATGGCTGATCTTTCCGCTACTTATATTACTATAGTGTCCAACTCTTTTAATCAAACTGTAACATAAAATCAATAATCAACGTTAATGCTTGAACATGATTTTAACTCGTATGATAAAATTATACTCCTTGAGTGTGGAAGAACAATGGACGAAGATTCTATGAAACGTTATCGTTCAGTGTAGGGATAACTCCTTGGGATGATAGGCTACACACATCATCTTATAAAAGTTATTATTAGCCTTATATATATATATATATATATATATATATATATATATATATATATATATATATATATATATATATATATATATATATATATATATATATATAAATATTTTTTTTTTTTTTTTTATTTTTTTTTTTTTTTCATTTTTTTACAACAAAGGAAACAGCTCAAGGGCACACACACACAAAAAAAAATAAACAATAATAAAAAAAACCTCTTCTCGCTGCTCCCAAAAAAAGGATCAAAAGAGGTGGTCTAAAGAAAGGTCAATTTCGGGAGGAGAGGTAACCTGATACCCTCCTTTTGAAAGAGTGTTATAGTAGGATATCAATGTATTATTGTTATTGTTATTATTTAATATCACCACGAATTAGGCATACAATTGTCAATGGAAAAAAACATGGCAGATAGATCACGCCACCTTATAGGAATGTCGTCCGTCAGTGTTTACCGTCTCAGTTTGTTTACAAAGCATTTCATCAAGCGTGGAGGTCACCTTGACATACGTGACCAATTGTGACTTCATTATTTTCCAATCTGTAACTCGTCACTCCTTCACGAGAGTCCGACTGACACACGTCGGCAGTCGCTCTCGCTCCGACGCTCCTGTACATATAGGCTAAGAATATATTCGTCTTAAGGAAGCTGAAGTCTTAATCAATGCCTTTAAACGCCCCCCGGTATACCGTTACATAATTGGCGGCAGCCGGTGTCCCAACGTGCCGTAGCCATCGCTACCTAGTTCTCCTACACGAGCTCCAAGCCTCGAGAACTCACCAACAACTCCGGGGACAGGCGTAAACGGGAGGAAGGAGTCACAAGCCACCTACGGGCCGGGCCACCCACAGGCCGGCGCAGCCGAAAGCGAGGGCCACAATCTACAAGCCGCCCCACCCGCTACAAGCCAGCACTGCTACAAGCACTCCAAGCCCTCCGCGTCGCGCAGAAGGAGGCACTCGCAGCTGATCCCACACAACCCACAAGCACCTAGCAACACAGCGAACGGCAACACCGCCGCTGCCGGGAGCATCGGCCCAAACCTCTTCCGGCAAATAGTCAACCAGGGCAACCGCGGACATCTCTCGGTGACTGCAAGCAGTTACCACTACCGTTCCTGCAAGGCGTCTTCTCAAGAGGTTACGCACCCAAGGCACCATATCTACAACCGCTGCCCCATCTCTCAATAAAACAAGAACGCCGCAGCCGTTCTACGTCTGGCCGCAGTGTTCCGGCCGCTCGCCCTGCCCTGCCATTGACCACGGCCAGTCACATCGCTGAATGAGCAGTTTCCAGCAGCCATTCCAAGTCTCCCGAGGTCCGCCCTTCAATCAACTCTCACCGCCTTCCTGCCGCGGCCATGGTCTTCCAACGCGACTCCACAGGCTGCACGTACCCAAAGGCGTCGACACCCTTTCGTCCCCAACTCTACGTCAACTGATTTTATCGGTATTGTACCTGTTCCAAATACTTTTCCAAATGCAAACTCACCAACTTTACATCGGAGGCACGAATATTTTATTTCTGCGTATCTAACACTGTTAATCAGTCATAATTGTGAGAGTAATGATCATTCGCTTACGAGAGTGAGCCTTCTTGTTGTCTGCTAGCAGTAAAAACTGTGATTTCCCTCATCTACTTTCATCTTCCTCAGTGTGCCCTTGCTACATTTTTTCTTCGCCGCTCGGGGGGGAACCCGCGCTTTTAAGGGCATACTCATTTACTTCTACCCAACAACCCGCTGCTATTGTTGGTTATTATTTCATATAACCTATAACATTATAAAATTACCTTATAACCTAACATTATAACCTTAACTTCTATTACGTCTAACTGGCACCTTGGTAGCCATCCTTTCTTGTTTTTAGGGGTACTGCGCAAGATTTTAACTCAGACACGTTACGTTAGTAATTACAGCTATCAAAATATGTTCATATATTGTAACTGATTTAAACCATAGTATGAACAAGGACACTCTCGCTAAACTCGGCGACACCTTTAAACAGTTGTCTCTTCCTTCGGGTGAGGGAGAAGTGGAACACGGCTCAGGCATCAATGACCTTCATGTTGTAAATTTACGTTCAGGTACACAATACTCCTCAATCCCAGAGGGGCCCTTCCATCCCCGGGTGCGTCTGAATACTTAACCCCCACTCAGCCGATCACAATGCCTACCAATCCACCTCCTCCCCCCCCTCCTGCCGAGGGCACAGCCCACTACCCCCCTCCCCCGATTCGGGTCATCCCAACTCACGCCAGTATTCGGCAGTTCTCTGGCAGCGAAACAAATTATTCAGCGAGACAGTTCCTCGATCCTTGTGAGACTGCCATCGCCAATTCCTCCATTACGGAAGGTCATGATAAAATTGCATTCATTCGGTCCTGGTAACTACCAGGCTCTCGGGCACTAAATTTGATGCAGTCCTCAGCGTTCGCTTCGGGGAACATTGGAGTAAACTATGAAATTTTTAAAGGAAATTTCATAAAAATCTTCGGAGGCGGGAGTAAACCAAACATCGTTAGACAGATCGCACACACGGTTGAGTCCCTCCAAAAAAAATCCTCAACAAAGCCGATTTGGGACGCCATGACTGAGGCAAATCAGCTGGCGGTTGACTGTGTCAAAAGTTTCGAAGACGCTTAGTGGCTCCCAGGCGGCAGTATGCAAAAACAACAGGTGAAGACAGTTCTGGAGTTGGAGTTACATATGAAACATTTCAGAGAAGCACCGCCGTTCTGTCCTTCCCTTGACCTTCAAACCGGGCGGAAAGTTGGTTGACTTCGTCTGAGAGTTAGAAGTCAAGGTTCAAGAACACACTCACCATCAACCCCTCGCAACAGCCGCAGCATTGCAGGCACAAAGTAAGGCTTCTCTCACCTGTAGTTATTGCAAACAATCAGGACATTCTGAACATTCTTGCTTCGCGAAACGTAGGGAATCAACACACTCAAGACAGGGCTCTGATAGGAGATCAGGAGGTTACAGGGGCGGGCATCACTCATCACACAGGAACCCTAGGCCAAACCATCAGCGGAAGACTGCCTTTTGCCATGTCCACGGGAATTGTTTTCATGATTCAGACAGTTGTTATGCAATACAAAAGGCCAAGGAGGAACAGAAGAACAAGTCCTCAGCGGACAGTACACCACACTCCTCCTCTTCTCAGAATAAAAAGGCATGACTTCGTGACAGCCCCAAGGCATACATCCAAGTATCCCATAAGGACGATACTAATTGGGAGTAACTTGACTCCGTCATTGCCGCCTTGGGACGGACAAGCATAATTGCCCTCCCTTGCAAGGTGGGCAGAATTTCACTCACCTTAGCGGTAGACACAGGCGCGACAGTCAATGTAATCTCAGACTTCGCTTACAGATCACTGACACGACAGGCGAGAGAGAAAACTTGGCCGCTCCAAGAGAACGACCTGAATGTGATAGGCGTGACAGGCACCACTTTGATAATCATAGGGCGAGGTCCACTAACAGTCACCTTACACGAAAAGGTATGTCCCTTTCGAGATTTCTTTTATGTATCTAGCAGGATCTGTGGATGGGATCTTAGGATTAAACGCCATGAAAGACCTGCACATAACCATAAACCCTGAAACCAACGCGATCGTGTATCAAGGACGACGCATACAGGGGATGGGACATCGCCTATGTCACCTGTCATCCCGCCCTCAGAGGGGGAAATTGACCAACACACCACAGACTCAGGGTCTGCCACCGCCCAAGTGTCACCTCTTACGGTCAAACCACACGAAAACATTACAGACATCTGGCGAACAGTAACGGCAGTAGTAGAAGGTTCGCAAATAGTTCCGGATCGTGCTGCAAAACTTGTTAAAATCCGGTTACCTAACGCCCCTCCAACGGGCAGTGATATGTGTATCGCCGGAGCACCACACATACACCGGGTGACGGTGAAGGTAACTCTCGCGACAGTCAAGGAGGGAGGTATCGCAGAGGCATTGGTGATAAACACGTCAGGATCCCCTGTATCCTTAAAACACGGTGTTAGATTATGCCAGTGTCTAGTGTATGCGAAAAATGTAGCCCCGGAACCAGCTGAATACCCTTAAGCCCAAGTCTCAGGCATAACCTCGGCGTGTCAGGATTCTCATAAACAAGACACAGCTAATTTAGAGGCGTTCCTAAAAGTTGCATACTATTCCGAAATTAAGCCTACCTTATAGTCCGGCTGCTGGAACAATATAGGGGGGCGCTTGCTCTGCCAGGCGAGCCGTTTGGAGTTACGCAGTGTGCTGTACACCACATTAAGTTAAAACCCAATACCAATCCTGTATATAGCAATGCATACAAGCTCCCCCACAGTCAGAGGGAAGTTGTGCAGCAACTTATATCTGATATATTAGAACAAGGTGTCATCAAAGAATCGAACTCCCCGTGGAATTCACCCTTGTTTCTGGTTCCAAAGAAAGACGGTTCTTATAGTCCTGTGATTGATTTCCGGCGTGTGAACAACGCGACCGTGGATGATCATTTTCCGCTTCCCGTTCTTAGAGATCCTCTGATGTGTCTCGGTAGAGGAAATAAAGTCTTTACGACTCTAGATCTGGTCAGTGGCTCCTGGCAACTGCCCATGGCCCCCGAGTCCCGTGAAATAACGGTTTTTAGCACACCTCATGGTCACTATGAGTGGACGAGGATGCCATTCGGGCTCAAAGGAACTCCCTTGACCTTCCAAAGGACAATGAACAGTATTTTTGGTGACTTTCTGGGCAACTCTGTCTATGTGTATTTAGACGACATCATCATAGCAAGTAAAGACGTGCATGCACACATGGAAACACTAAAAGCAGTCCTACACAGACTTCAATAGGTCGGATTAAAGCTCAAAATCACCAAATGTAAATTCTTAAAGACTAGGATCAAGTTCTTGGGGCATGTCGTGGACGAATTCGGCATCCACACAGTGGACGACAAAATAAAAGCTATTGCCGAGCTCCCTCAGCCAACGTCTGCGGACAAGGTACGGTCTTTCTTGGGAGTCGCAGGTTATTACATGACTTTCATAAAGGACTTCGCAGCACGCCCGAGTCCCCTAACTCATCTATTAAAGGAAGACGTACCATTTCAGTGGCTCCCAGCTCAACAAATGAGCTTTGAGGATTTAAAGAAAGTGTCTACACAGGCACCGGTCCTTGTCTTTCCGGATTTCAAGGACCCCTTTCAGCTTTGTACCAACGCTTTGGCTAGTGGAATAGGAGCCACTCTTATGCAAACAGATAAGTCCGGCAAAAAGCATGTAGTAGCGTTCGCCAGTCGAGTACTAACAACTGCGGAAAAGAACTATTCTGTTACCCACCTAGAGGCTCTTGCCATTGTGTGGGCTCTGAAGCATTTTCGAGACATAGTGATGGGGTACAAAATTGTGGTGTATACGGACCACGCGGCCATCACTGATCTTTTCAAGGGAAAAAATCTACACGGTCGTCTGGCAAGATGGTTCTTAACGATCCAAGCATACAATCCTGAGATAAAATATATCACCGGGAAAACAAATGTGGTCGCAGATGCCTTATCTCGAAATATTCCGATAGGCGCGATTACCACCCCAGAGGTCATCCACAACTTCACTTCACCTGAGCTACACATTGCTCAGCGAGACCACCCGGTGTGGAAGAGGTTAATTTACGCCCTAGAGTCGGAAGACGAAACAAATCTTCCTGAATTGCCAGTTCCCTTTTCACAATTCTTCCTCTCAGAGGACAACCTCCTTTGTAGGTCATGGCCAACCAAACCAGTACGTATAGAACAACTGGTCATCCCAGACAAATACGTCCCCGTGACGCTTAAGCTGGTCCATGACACATCCATTGCAGGTCACCCAGGAAGGGACAAGACACTATCTGTCACCAGACGAAAATACTACTTGCCCACATTACGGGTTGATGTAGAAAAACATGTCGCACATTGCGTCGTTTGTGCTAAACACAAAGGGTCCGTAAAAGGGCCAGCACCGATGTTGCAATACCCAGTACCAGAGGAGCCATGGGATGTTGTTAATATAGACAAGACAGCCACACGCGTGGACCATGCCCTCGTGACGCACGTGTTATGTCCACATTCGTCTCCTCGAATTCTTTTGAGTGACAATGGCACCTAGTTTAGGAACACGGTATTGAGCGAAATATGCGCTCAGTTTAACATCACGCAATCCTTCATCACAGCTTACCACCCAGCTGCTAATGGGTTGGCGGAGAGGGCTAATACGAAAATCTTTCAGGTCATTAGGCCTATCGTGAACGATCTCCACGATAACTGGGAGGATTGGCTATCGCATATAGCCGCTTCCATAAATACGTCGGTAAACGACTCTACGGGGAAGTCTCCCTACTACATCTTATATGGGGTGGAGAAACGTCTTCCTAACAAAACCACAACAACCTTTCTACAACATTGATAGGTACGCACAACAGTAGATGCATATGTTTTCCAAGATACACTCAGAGGTTGGGAGTATGTTAAAAGCTACAAAGGTTGAAATGATGTCAAAACAACACAAACAGGCCGTCCCGGTGAAATTAAGAGGGTAACACAGTCATGATTAAGCAAGCGGATAGGAGTTCGAAACTGGGAGCTAAATTTGTGGGTCCTTACCGATTTGTTCGGAATGTCAGGGGAAATCGGTTCGAGGTTCTAGAGTCAAATAGTGGTCAGTCTAGAAATTCACAGTGATCGTCTGAAAGTAATTCCCTCACCTTTGGACCTTGATATTGATCATTCCCCCTCAGAGTCAAATGCTCAACAAGATCATACCCCCACCCATAGCTATAATTTGAGACCACGGGTATAAATACTTCATTCCAACCACTTTCAGATCATGATGTTGCGTTTTCTGATCATCTTGTTGTACCTCGGCTCCTTGCAACGACACCCATCCACCTGAAGCCTGGCCCCCTCACGGCACACATAGGAGAGGTCTTCCTCATAGAAGATGTGCTCCTCGTAAAATATCCATATACTTCCTTGACCAACACCACAGACGCAATCAGGATAGTCTCAGAAAAAAACTGCTCGGCATGGCAGACGCCATACGGGCTACCAAGACTAGGGATTCAAAGGCACCTTCTAGTACCAACTCTCTGAATCTTTTTCAACTACTGGAGAGTAGGACTCTGTTCTTGCGGGGAAAAGTTGATGAGGTAGACATGGATTATAGTTTTCACTCAGTTCACTCTCGGGTAAAGAGGGGGTTGCTCAACTTCGTTGGGTCCGCCTCAAAGTTCCTCTTCGGTACGGCAACCGACGAGGACGTGCGCGATTTGCGGGACCACTACGCTCATGTACTTTCCTTTGCTGCCCGAAATCGCAGGGTGATCAACGCCAATTGTAGAAAACTTGCGCGATTGCGTACTCACATTGAGGAACTGCTAGAGCAAACAAATAAGATGGTAGAAGTTACCAACATAGTTGTCAAGCAGATCGACCAGGTGAATCAGTTTCTCCTCCTAGATCAGGCCTTGCATGTATTGGAAAACGTCATTAACTCTGTCGCAACGGCAAATCAGCAGGTTATTAGCAACATGGTTGATGCAGCGCACGGTAGAGTCATACCTGCCTTGTTCCCTCTACACGATTTGAGAATGACTATCCATTCGGGTATCAAAATTATAGCCTCAAACCTTTATTCAACCCAGACATGAGTCTATATTTTTACCCCTTGATTGAATCCAGTCTCACCCCCGATGCCATAATCATGCATGTTCCGTTTCAGACGGCACACGAAATTGTCCCGTTTCCCTTTTCCGCTAAGGACAGGGTGTTAGTCCTGGACACGACCCCGTCTCTTGTTCTAATCGCGAAGGATTTCGCTCTGTATTCAACGGGTAGCTACTCACTCTTGCAATATTGCAAGGAGACGGCCTCACCCGGGTGAACGTGTCTGACGCTCTTTCCCTGTGCCCTTACAAACAGCTACCACCTGTTTTCCATAAGAACTTTCAGGGTCTACATTATATCTCCAGCATCTCTTATGTGACTTATTCCCTTAATTCATTATCTTTCGCAAACGTAACAGAGTTTGCAGAAACCCTGGAGGAAACGCTGCCTGAATGTAGAGGGTAAAGTTTTGAACTGGGTCAAGGCGTGGCTTAGCAACAGGAAGCAAAGAGTGCAAATTAATGGTAAAATATCTGACTGGGGATGTGTTACGAGTGGGGTCCCACAAGGTTCGGTATTTGGTCCACTTATGTTTATTATTTATATCAATGACTTAGATACAGGAATTAGTAGTGATGTTAGTAAATTTGCAGATGATACCAAGATCGGTAGAGTAATTGAGTCGGATCGGGACGCTAGTATTCTCCAAGGTGAACTCAACAAATTGAATGACTGGGCGGATAAATGGCAGATGGAGTTCAATATAGGGAAGTGCAGTATTCTGAGTGTAGGTAGGAACAACCCCTCACATAACTATTGCTTAAATGACACTCTCATAAGCAGGTCTGGGTGCGAGAGGGATTTAGGGGTCTTAGTGAGCTCTGATCTCCGTCCAAGGGCACAATGCATTCAAGCTAGAAATCGAGCTAATAGGGTACTGGGATTTATTTCAAGGAGCGTAAGCAACAGAAGCCCCGAGGTCTTCCTCAAACTATATTTAGCATTAGTTAGACCTCATCTTGACTATACGGTTCAGTTCTGGTCACCTTACTATAGAATGGATATCAAAATGTTAGAATCGGTGCAGAGGAGGATGACTAAGATGATTCAGGGGTTGAGAAACTTGACATACGAGGAAAGACTCAAACAGTTAAACTTGCATTCTCTAGAAAGGCGAAGGGTGCGTGGAGACATGATCGAGGTTTATAAATGGATGAAGGGCTTTAATAAGGGAGACATTCATAAGGTTTTGTTGGTAAGAGAATCGGGTAGGACACGAAGTAATGGGTTTAAACTGGATAAATTCAGATTCAACAGGGACATAGGCAAAAATTGGTTTACTAACAGGGTGGTGGATGATTGGAATAAGCTTAGCAGCCATGTGGTGAGTGCCAATACAATTGTCACATTCAAAAATAGATTAGATAAATTCATGGACAGCGATATTAGGTGGGGTTAGATACACGGGAGCTTAGGGTCAAAGGAGCTGCCTCGTACAGGCCTACCGGCCTCTTGTAGACTCCTGCGTTCATATGTTCTTATGTTCTTAATACCTGCATCTCCCCTACTTGTACCCTGGAATTTTTGCACCAATGTTTCTGATGTTCGTCAGTCACGTCGTCATGTGCTACCTGTCCTGCACGATTATTTGGTTGTGCAGACACGGCGACTGGATGCAGGGAGGCCACTGGCAAGGTAGTTTTTCCTTTTCTCAAGCAAGTCAAATGACAGAAAACTGGCATTCCCCTGCTCCTATACTTAACATTGTACTATATTTCACTACTGTATTTTTTGTAGGTGCTAGATGAACGTTTCATTGTCTGTAACTATGCCAGTTGATGGACACTTCTACATGTGTCCTTATATATATCTTTTGAGATATTTATTACGATTCACGTCACACACGTTGTGTTTTACCTCTCACTATTTATATTATGACTACACATCTGTTCTTACATAGCCAGTGTTTTAATGTAATTGTATCATAGGCATTCTGCTTAACATGATCCCACTATGTATGATAAGGGTAGCTAGACTGCTAGTTAGCTTTTTGTAAATCGCGAGGTCGCGATCACTGGAAGGTGACCGAGCAGTGTTATAGTAGGATATCAATGTATTATTGTTATTGTTATTATTTAATATCACCACGAATTGGGCATACAATTGTCAATGGAAAAAACCCACAACAGATATATCACGCCACCTTATAGGAATGTCGTCCGTCAGTGTTTACCGTCTCAGTTTGTATACAAAGCATTTCATCAAGCGTGGAGGTCACCTTGACATACGTGACCAATTGTAACTTCATTATTTTCCAATCTGTAACTCGTCACTCCTTCACGAGAGTCCGACTGACACACAACGGCAGTCGCTCTCGCTCCGACGCTCCTGTACATATAGGCTAAGCATATATTCGCCTTAAGGAAGCTGAAGTCTTAATCAACGCCTTTAAACGCCCCCCGGTACACCGTTACAAGAGTTCAAGTCGTAGGCAGGAGGAAATACAGATGAAGGAAGATTGTTCCAGAGTTTACCAGCGTGAGGGATGAAAGATTGAAGATGCTGGTTAACTTTTACATAAGGGGTTTGGACAGTATAGGGATGAGCATGAGTAGAAAGTCGTGTGCAGCGGGGCCGCGGGAGTGGGGGAGGCATGCAGTTAGCAAGTTCAACTGAGCAGTCCACATCTTGACTCACTCTCCCTTCGCTGAAATCTCCATCTTGGGAGAATTCAATGTTCACCACCAGCTTTGGCTTTCATCCTCTTTTACTCACCAGCCTGGTGAACAAGCCTACAACTTTGCTCTCCTCAACGACCTAGAGCCGTTGGTTCAGCACCCTACTCGTATTCCCGACCGTCTTGGAGACAGGCCCAATATTCTAGACCTTATCCTTACCTCTAATCCTTCTGCTTACTCTGTCAAACTGTTCTCTCCGTTGGGCTCCTCCGATCATAACCTTATTTCTGTATCCTGTCCTATCGCTCCTGTACATCCTTTGGACCCACCGAAGAGGCGATGCTTCTGGCATATTGCTTCAGCTCGGTGGGACGACCTGAGGATGTACTTTTCCGATTTCCCGTGGAATGATTACTGCTTCCAAGAGAGAGACCCCTCTGTGTGTGCCCAGCGCATCTCAGAGGTGATTATCTCTGGAATGGAGGCATACATTCCTCGTTCTTTCTCTACTCCTCATGCTAAAAAGCCTTGGTTTAATCATGCTTGTTCTCGTGCTATTAAAGATAGAGAGGCAGCTCACAAAAGGTTCCAGAGCCTCCGAACTCACGCTAACTCTGGCCTTTACATTTCAGCCCGGAATCGTGCCAAATCTATTCTCCGACTTACCAAAGCCTATTTTACCAATAGAAAACGTCAACACCTTGCTTTTTCTAATTCTTCCCGTGACTTCTGGCTTCTAGCCAAAAATATCTCCTCCAATTTCACTTCTTCCTCTTTCCCTCCTCTCCTTAACCCTGACGGCAGCACTGCCTTCTCATCTGTCTCTAAGGCTGAACTCTTCGCTCAAACTTTCTGTAAGAACTCCCACCTGGACGATTCTTGGCATATTCCTCCTACTCATCCCCCCTCTGACTCCTTTATGTCTGTTATTAAGATTCTTCCAAATGATGTTTTCTATGCCCTCTCTGGCCTCAGCTCTCAGAAGGCTTATGGGTCTTATGGAGTGCCTCCCATTGTCCTTAAAAACTGCGTTTTCGTGCTGACACCCTGCCTGGTCAAACTCTTTCGTCTCTGCCTATCAACATCTACCTTTCCTTCATACTGGGAGTATGCCTTTGTACAGCCTGTGCCTAAGAAGGGTGACCGT
Source organism: Eriocheir sinensis (assembly GCF_024679095.1). NCBI lineage: Eukaryota > Metazoa > Arthropoda > Malacostraca > Decapoda > Varunidae > Eriocheir > Eriocheir sinensis. The sequence continues at coordinate 55,931 of NW_026112180.1, read as the reverse complement.
TCCAATCCCTCAAACTACCGCCCTATAGCTTTACTTTCCTGTCTATCTAAAGCTTTTGAATCAACCCTTAACCGGATGATTCAAAAGCACCTTTCCACTTCTAACCTCCTATCTGGTCGCCAATATGGGTTTCGCAAGGGGCGTCCTGCTGGCGATCTTCTTGCTCTCTTAAGGACAATATGAGGCACTCCATCAGGTCCATAAGACTTCTGAGAGTTGAGGCCAGAGAGGGCATAGAAAACATCATTAGGAAGCATCTTAAAGACAGGCATAAATGAGTCTGAGGGGGGATGAGCAAGAGGAATATGCCTAGAATCGTCCAGTGTTGAGTTGTTACAGAAAGTTTGAGCGAAGAGTTCAGCCTTAGATATAGAAGAGACGGCAGTTCTCCCGTCTGGATTAAGAAGAGGCGGGAAAGAGGAAATAGTGAAATTGGAGAAGATATTTTTGGCTAAGTGCCAGAAGTCTCTGGAAGAATTAGAGAAAGCAAAGTGTTGACATTTGCTATGGATAAAGGAGTTTTTGGTAAGTCGAAGAATAGATTTGGCGCGATTCCGGGCGGAAATGTAAAGGTCATGGTTAGCGGGAGTTTGAAGACTCTGGTACATTTTGTGAGCTGCCTCTCCAGCTTTGAGAGCACGAGAACAAGCGTGATTGAACCAAGGCTTTTTAGCATGGGGAGTAGAGAAGGTATGTGGAATGTATGCCTCCATTACTGAGACAATCACCTCTGTGATGCGCTGGGCACACACAGAGGGGTCTCTATCCTGGAAGCAGTAATCATTCCACGGGAAATCGGGAAAGTACATCCTCAGGTCGTCCCACCGAGCTGAAGCAAAATGCCAGAAGCATCACCTCTTAGGTGGGTCCAGAGGGTTTACAGGAACGATAGGACAGGATACAGAAATAAGATTGTGATCGGAGGAGCCCAACGAAGAGAACAGTTTGATAGAGTAAGCAGAAGAGTTAGAGGTAAGGAAGAGGTCTAGTATGTTGGGCCGGTCTCCAAGACGGTCTATGTCGACGACCTGGCAATCTGGTACTCAGCGTCTCGGATGTCCGCGGGCGAAGACTCCAACATGCCATCCACAGAATATCAAGATGGGCAGATAATCATGGCTTCCGATTCTCACCATCTAAATCGGTTGCCATGCACTTTTGCCGCCTGAGAGGCCACCATCCAGACCCTGATCTCATCATCTGCGGTTTACGTCTACCTTTTGTGGAAGAACACATGTTCTTGGGACTCACTTTTGACAGGCGTCTCACATGGCTTCCACACCTAAAAACCTTAAAAACAAAGTGCATGAGATCCCTCAATCTCTTCCATGTTCTGTCATGCACTTCATGGGTCGCTGAACGCACTATATTCCTACGCCTCTACCAGGCACTCATCGGGGTCAAGACTATCCTATGGCTGCGAAGTATACACATCGGCAACAACCGCCCACCTCCGCACACTTGATGCAGTCCATCACGATGCAGTTCGATTGTCAATCGGTGCTTTTAGATCATCCCCTATATCAAGTCTTTTAGTCGACGCAGGAGTGCAAATTTTAGACTTGCAGAGAGACGAACTTCTTATTAAATATTGGTACAGATTACAACCCTGCCTACACCATTGTCATAGACATCAATGAAGATATTTTATACAGAAACAAGCCTCTCTTACCCCGCCCCTTTGGGCTCCGTGTCAGGAAAACCATTGGGGACTTCTCACTACCGTACTTCCCAACAGTAGTTCTTCAGATACCCCCCATCACACCATGGGAGTTCCCAACTATACATTTCTGCCGGTACTTCAACCTTAACAAAGCAAGCATCTCAGCGGGAACTACTCGACAGCTGTTCCTGTCCCAAACGCTAGTCACATCACATATGTACCAGTATATACGGAAGGCTCCAAATCTGATGCTGGCGTTGGATTTGGAGCTGTCTTTCCAGACTTTTTCTGTTCTGGAAACTTACCTGCACTAGCCTCAATTTTTACTGCAGAACTGTCTGCCATTCTTTTAGCCATTCGAACCATCTTCACTTTGCCTGTCGATAGGTTTACTGTCTACTCCGTCTCACAGGCAGCCTTATTCGCAATACAAAAGTTTAGAAGCACCCACCCTATCGTGTTAGACAGTTAAACGGGTGCGTGGAGACATGATCGAGGTTTATAAATGGATGAAGGGCTTTAATAAGGGGGATATTCATAAGGTTTTGTTGGTAAGAGAACTTAGTAGGACACGAAGTAATGGGTTAAAACTGGATAAACTCAGATTCAACAGGGACATAGGCAAAAATTGGTATACTAACAGAGTGGTGGATGAGTGGAATAGGCTTAGCAGTCATGTGGTGAGTGCCAATACAATTGTCATATTCAAAAATAGATTAGATAAATTCATCGACAGCGATATCAGGTGGGGTTAGATACTCGGGAGCCTAGGTTCAAAGTAGCTGCCTCGTACCGGCCTCTTGCAGACTCTTACGTGCTTATGTTCTTATGTTCTTTCTTGTGCTTTCGATTTTTGTGGAAGCTTTCGTACCCGGGGAATGACAGTTGGGATACTAGATGTGCTGGGTTGGCCCAAGTCTCTGACCAGCCGCGCTGCCACACACTTCATCTGCCTACACAGAGTCGTCTTGCACAACGTCGTCCCAATCGCCAGTCACTGCATTCACCCGGCGTTTCAACCATGCGGCTGCTGGTCTAAGCCAGCCACCAACGGGCAGGTGTGCAATCAACCGTCCGCACCACGGGAACACAGTACGGCGCGTCACTCTTGTGGGTGGGGAGCAAGTCGGGTTGTCACGGGTCCACAGCAACTGGCCACCAGCGGACTGCACGTGCAACCCCAGCAACCGTGCCCCGTCGCCCTCGCGGTTAGGCTGCTTGCACTCCAGCTCGAAGGACGCAAAATGTGCAGAAACCTTCTCTGCACTCACGTGGTCCTCATCCACCAGCAGGTCATCCACGTATGGCAGAACAGCTCACTCGATCTCCGGGTCCTGAGCCAGAATGGTCTTGACGGCTTTCATGACCATCGGTGCTATGCTGAGCCCGAATCCAAGACGCGTCAGACAGTACCGTTGACCGCGCACTATCACTGTTTGAAACGGCCACAGCTGCCGGCCAACACTCATTTGCAAATGAGCCTTTCTGAGATCGAGTACAGCCACATTCACTCTGTGACGACGCCACTTCCGCAACTGATCGGCACACACGTCACTGTCAGCCGTGAAGGCGATCACGTGGTCGTTAAGTTCACGATAGTCAAGGACAGGCCGCACCTTGCCGCCGTTGTTCTGGCGAGCTGCCATGAGTGGCACGAGCCCTCGTGGTGCCCCATGCTGCTCTTCGTCGTGAGGCATCAGCCAGCCGTTTCTGATCCACGCATCCAACTCGCCGTCGAACTCCTTACGCATGGATGGGGACACGTTGTACTGTGCTACCACATTGCGCAAGCAGTCGGGTGCTGCTCTTTTCGTCCACTTCCATGAACTGCACGCTGAAGTTTAGCGCATCCACCACCAACGGCGCCGCGGACGCGGCCCCACAACTTCCTTGTGCCGGAGAATTAAACTTCTGACGAAGACTTCAAACAACGCCACCAAGTGCCGAGATGACTGCGATGCCAAGCACAATGATAATTTATCTCCTCGTGTATTGAGAGAATGTAGTCAACAGCTAGAATTACCCATAACATTAATATTCAACAAGTCATTAGCACAGGCCAGTGTGCCTCTCGAGTGGAAAAAGGCCAATATTACCCCGATCTTTAAAAAAGGAGACAAAAAACAAGCCAGTAATTATCGTCCTATCAGCCTCACGTCTGTCCTAATTAAACTATTAAAAATGATCAGGGATAAAATGATCACTTCCTTGAAACAAATGATTTGATAACTGATAGTCGGCATGGATTTCGTAGTAATCGGTCTTGCATTACCAACCTATTAACCTTTTTCAACGATGTTTATTCATGTTGGGACGCCCGAAGCCCATATGACGTAATTTACCTAGATTTTCAGAAAGCGTTTGATAAAGTTCCTCACGTTAGGCTTATTTCAAACCTGCGTTCCCACGGTATTAACGACCATCTATGTGCGTGGATTCATGACTGGCTCACCAACAGAGAACAACGTGTAGTTCTTAATGGTGAAGCATCGGATTGGCAACCCGTCACCAGTGGCGTGCCCCAAGGTTCGGTCCTGGGGCCAACACTATTCATAATTTACGTGAACGACTTAGAAACTGATATCCTATCAAAAGTAGCCAAATTCGCCGACGACACCAAACTAGGAGGTACGGTAATGAACAGTCAAAGTTGCGAGAACATTCAATCAGACTTAATAAGACTTGCCGACTGGAGCGAAAATGGCAAATGAGTTTTAACGTAGATAAATGTAAGGTAATGCACATAGTTGAAAAAATCCTAACTTTAAATATCAGATTCAAGGACATGAACTCAGCGAAGTAAAACAAGAAAAACATCTTGGTGTCATTATCAGTAACACTCTTAAAATCAGTGATCAATGTTATGCAGCGAGTAAAAAAGCCAATATGATGTTGAGATTAATCTCAAGAAACTTTGATTATAAATCACCCGAACTTATGAAGATATTATATTTAGCATTTGTAAGACCACACCTAGAATACGCCGTTCAGTTCTGGTCACCGAAGTATATCAAAGATCAAGTTTTGCTAGAAAAGATACAGCGACGAGCAACCAAACAAATTCCAGCGCTCCGAAACTTGCCATATGACGAACGTCTCACGGGTTTAGATATGTTTTCCTAAAAAGCGACGGATAAGAGGGGGCTTAATTGAAGTGTTCAAAATCCTTAATGGATTCGACAACATTAACCCGGATAGTCTATTTCAGAGAGACACCAACACAAGAACACGCAGCAACGGTATGAAGTTAGAGGGAAATCAATGTTACACATTGGTGTACATAAATTTTTGGTGTACATAAGTTTTTTTCAATAACAGAGTCGTCGATCACTGGAATGGACTCCCACCGTCAGTAGTTAGCGCACAGAGTATCAATAGCTTTAAGTCTTCTTTGGATAAGTACTTCAGGGATATAAGATTATACTAACCCTTTTTCGCATGTTTTCAGACAGAATGCAGCAAGACCTCAACCTTTATTTATATAATTCTCCCCCACAACCTAGATTGCAAGTAGCGAAAGTCAACAATAGAGTAAAGCAACAGTTAATGTCCGCATGACAGGTGGAGTGAAGTGTGGGTGCAGTGAGGTGACAGGTTGCTGGTGCCGTGCCTAGTACCGCCGGTAAAACGAAGATCAAGCCTCCACCTGTGCCCCTGAAAATACACCTCACCCATCGTGAGTATTAGGGGGGATTCTGGGGCTGCCCTGTGTAGGCCACTCGGCCTCTTCCAGCCTCCCTGTATATCTATGTTCTTATGTTCTTATGTAATGAAGTCATTTTCCCCCACCGCTTAGGTTACCAGTAGTGTAAGTTAAGGGTAGTAAGTTCCTCTTATTTATCTCTTTACTGTAAAATTTCCATGGCCCTTTCTTCCTTAAAGGTACATGGTGTTCTCTTCTAACTATTTCCTGCCGGCACGTTGCCGGAGGGAGAGGTGGGTGGGGAGGAGCCTTCATATATTCTGTCCTGTCCTACCACACGTAGCTTACTAGTAGTAGCGGTAGTAAACAGACACCCTCGTCATAGACCGATAGGTCTTCTGGTGTCTGTTCTTCCTATGTATTCCTATGTATACAACGTCCACGCCTTGAGGCTTCTCGCCCGCCACCAGGGCACACACCTGAGCACGCTGGCCAGTAGGGGTCTCCAACGCCACTCTGCCGGCCCCGACGCACTGGAATGAGTCCCCGCTAATGGTGGTGATGTTGGTCGTCTGTGGTTGCCACTGGGCGCAACACTGAGCGTGCACGATGGTGTCTGTACACCCAGTGTCGACCAGGGCTCGGCACCACGGGCTGTCGACCAGCAGTTGTACCACCGGAAGAACACCACTTACTGATGTCAGGGAGAGGACGCTGGCGCTGATGCGCCCCCTCCGGCGTCGTTTCCCTTCTGCGGGCACGTAGCTGCAAGATGTCCCGTCTGGCCACAGCTCCAGCAACGGCGCGGCCACCGTGTTCCCCGCGACGGTTGTGTGAGTGGCTGGGCTGGCGATGGTGTTGACGACTGGCTCTTCTGTGTTACCGTTGAGCAACCTTGTGACGACACTCCAACCGCCATCGTACGCGCATCACTAAGAACAGCGCGAGCCCGGGCCACTACACTGGTTTGGTCGAGTCCTTCGTCTTTAGATCCAGCACGAATAGTGCGACGAACATCTTCTGGCAACCCAGCCACAAACGCACACGTCAGGGTGCGTTCAGGGATGCCTCCGAACAAGGTCGACAGCCGCCTGAGGTCAGCCAGGAAGACGTCTGCTGATTCACTTGGTCGAAGCCTGCGCGCAGTGAAGGCCTCGTATGCCGCGTACTGATCCAATGCGAATGCCGCGTACAGAGCATCGCGCATGGCTGCCAGTGAACCACGGGTGTAAATCGGTAGTTGTGACCAGACGGCGATTGACCCACCTGTCAGGCGCAGCGGCAGCACGGATTCGAGCACGACGTCCCGAAGCTGGCACATCTCCGCCCGCGTCAGCCACCCCACAACGTCCGTTGTACCATCGTACTCTGGGATCAACCGGGCGTCAAACGGTATGGCTGGAGTCGGGACAAGTGGCACCACCGGCTCCGGATCATCTTCCCGGTGGGGCCTGATGGTCGGCCCAAGGCTTTTTCCAGGTGGGGCCTGATGGTCGGCCCAGCTCGTTCTGGCGCAGGCGAGTGTTTATAGTGGCGCCATCTTGCATTGAGAGAATGTACGTGTGTACTTCACCACGGACTGATCAAGTGTTGGAATCGTAATCGCCAGCAGGTACCCTCCCGACATGAGCAAGTGCACTTTAGCGTCGATCTGTGTGTGCGTGTGTGTGTGTGTGTGTGTGTGTGTGTGTGTGTGTGACCTCGTCACTGGCACTTGCTGGACTACGTGGTAGTCCGGAGCTCCGTCATGTGTGACGTATCCATCACGCGTGCCATGAGGGGCGCTGGATGCTGGAACGATCATCGTCTCGTCAGATCCCTCCTACGGCTACGCATTCGACCTCCCATCATCAACCGCAATGCATTCAGTGATCCAGTTAAGCTGTATGTCCTCCACCAAGAGATTGCTGCCAGGCTCGATGACATCCCTGAGCCCCCACCTGTGGCATGCTGGAATCAATTATCCACTGCCCTTTTAGAGGCTGCTAAAACGGCACTCGGGCAGAATGAGCGCCGACATCAGGATTGGTTTGATGAGAACACGGAGGGCATCCGGGCCCTGCTGGCTGAGAAAAACGCAGCTCCCACTTCTTGCCTTGCTAACCCGTTATCAGTTCCTCTCCGCCAGCGGCACGCGGACCTCCGCTCCTGTGCTCAGTCCGAGCTCCGCGCCATGGAAAACGCTTGGTGGATCAGGAAGGCAGAGCAAATCCAGCTCTTCGCCGACCGCAATGACGCCCGTAACTTCTATGACGTCATCAAAGCCGTTCATGGGCCTCGTGCAGTCTCCTACGTCCCCGTGCGTTCTGCCGACAGATCAGCTTGATGGAAGTTGGAATGGCTTTTCTGTGCCTGGTATCGATTCGTGGTATTTTGGGAGCCACCGTTCGCAATCGTTCTTCAAAGTTAGTGGTTGACCTTTCAAGAAAATTATTAATTAATTACACCCTGCTCCATTAACTCTCGGTTCCGTCAAAAGTAAGTCATTCTGTATTGCTCAACTTTCTATAAACTACCTCACCCATACGCGTTTCCTTATCTTCTTCTTGCTCTCCAGTGAGTGCAATTATAAGTAAAACACAGACGCCATTGCAGCAGTCTCCGCACACACCGACATCCTGAGAACAACCCTGAGATGTGGACAGGAAACAATATTTCCCGAGGGCATTCAAATGTATCCCAGTGGTTTACCGAAACACTTGGGCAGCGTCTGGGATACATTATTTTCATACAAAGATTCCTGGTGTGGACGCGCCTTTACACCCAACGGCAGGCACAAAGATAGACAGACAGGCAGACACAGACGCGGCGGTGCACAGATATGGCCCGCCGCACACACGGCCGCCCGGAGCGTTGCGAAAAGAAAATATAATTATGACGCCCCGAGGCGGTGCTCGTTAAATTGTCCTCACCTCATTATAACTTTTTTCTTGCTCTCGGGCGGTGAAAATAATGCACTCCAGAATATGAAAGAAATATAATGAAAAACAACGACTAAATGAAAAAAAACATTCCATATATAGATTAACTCACTTTTCTGCATATTACATTGAAAAGACAAAAACAACGTTAAAAACTAAATGGAGGCTCCTGTGGCTTACTCTGAGATACTGACTATTAATTTTTGTGTAGGCTGATACACGAAGTTTCTCACATGGAGGAAGATTTTTTCACCGTAAGACGACTTGTTGTGGAGGTGCCAAATTGTGTCAGCGTCACAATGTAGCCATTTCACGGTGAAAATAAACATATTTACGACCAGTCACCATGAATTATACGGAGATGAGTAGATAGCATCGTGTACTAACCTTAAAACCTCTCGGGAAACCATAGGAAAGACTGTGTACAGACAAAACCTAGACCTTTACATAATTATCGAAGCGGCGGTCTGTAAGTATACTCCTCTTACGTACGCCTCTTAACCCGGTAGCAGCGACGGGCCAAATTTGTGGCTTTACTGTGTAGCAGCGACGGGCCAAATTTGTGCCATGATATAAACCCCCCAACATAGATGATGCATAAACTGATCACAAATGCGTTGATATATATATTATGAAATGGTTTGCGTGAGTGATGATTTTTTTTTTCTCATTTTTCTCGCTTAGAGGGACCATTAAGAAACATGATCCCCGCAGTTACCTGGTTAAGAGCATACTTAATATTACAGCTTCCGCCACAAGTGTAGCAGATTATGGCTGTGGGGAGAACACTGTGTTCTCGCCAATCTTCTGCAGCCCACAAAATCGTACTCAATAACTGTTTACCCAAGAAAATTCCGCCTTCACCGCCACAAATAACTTACTCAAACTGGCGGTCCCTACCACCTTGGCGGTAGCTCTGGTGTGATTGGCCGCCACGACTAATGTGACGAAAGGCAGGCGTTCCATTGGTTCCCCTCTTTCGTGTTTCTCTAAGCGTCCACCCGCGGCGCTGTCTGTGAGAAAGGAGATGATTTTGGCAGCGGGAAGTGTTAATTACTGTATCCGTAAATCTAATTATGCCATTTAGATCAAAGTAATAGGTTGCCGGGCACGAGTACACGCAACACTACACACTGAGCCAAGATATGGGCGAGAAATAGTATGTAATATGACGTGTGTGTTGGTACGCACAGGCATAATATATAACAAGGTCTAAATAAATGGGAGGTCAAATCAGGCACAGATTAGGTGACTTCAGGTGTTCAGTGGGTGGGAGCCTCCTCTCGCTAGCTAGTTGGCAACCCCCTTAGTCTCTCTCTCTCTCTCTCTCTCTCTCTCTCTCTCTCTCTCTCTCTCTCTCTCTCTCTGCGTGTGTGTAATAATAAAGATAAAAGGAAGAAGAATCATTAACAATATTTTGCATATGTGTAATACTACTTTGTAGTTTCATATATTATGCATTTAGCATCTTAGCCAGAGATTAATATAACCTTTTTTACATACTGGAGTTCTTGGTAGTTTTCAAATAAATCCCGTATATTTTATAGATATATTAGTGCAGGATATATAAGGCATAAATGTGCTTTAGAAGTATTTTATTTGCTCTTGTATTTTCTTCAGTATGCACAAGCATTACACAGGCTATTACATAATATATACTTATATTTCTGTATCTATATCCATCTATCTGTATTTATTCATTTATCCATCTATCTATCTATCTATATGTAGCAAGGCCCCACCACACTTGCCCCATCCACCTGAGGGATGATCCTTAGCCAAGGTCAGCATCCACCCACCTGGACAGATAACCACTCCTAGCTAATTAAGTCACACCCCAGTGCAAATGTGGACGGAGTTACTCACTAATCTGCGAGTAAACATTGCAAAAGTCAATTTAAATATATCTGTCACCTACAGACCTCCCGGGCAATCACTCGATGACGACCTTGAAATGTACAGCGTCTTAAGGCAGTCACTTAATAACAGCGACTCACTGATATTAGGAGACTTTAACCTCCCCCATATCGACTGGGCGACACTGTCAGGTACAGAAGGCGAGTCACATAGAATGATCGAATTTCTAGAAGAAAATTATCTAAGCCAAATGGTTTCTGAGCCAACTCGACAAAATAATATACTCGACCTTGTTATAACGACCCAAGATAACCTTGTCATTAGTGTCACGGTAGGAGAACACCTCGGTTCTTGCGATCATAAATTAGTGCGCATCGACATTAAAGCTCAATCATCAGTGACTGAAAATAAAGTAAAGGTGCCCAATTTCAAAAGAGCTAACTTCGTAGAAATCCGACAAAAACTAACAGGAATACAACTATCAGATTACGGCAACGTAGAGGAAGCCTGGCTGTTTTAAAAATCACTTTCTCACTCAGCAGAACACATTAGTCCCCTTGTGCTAGAAGCGAATTAAAACTAATACAAGCCCAACGTGGTTTTATTGCGAATTTTGACAATCAGTCTATGAGAAAATTGTTTTACAGGTTAAAGAAAGAACAAAGCACGCCCGAGAACATTAGACTTTATAATGATGCCAGGCGACGAGTAAAAAGACTAGTAGGTCAGGCAAAGCGTAGATATGAAGAAAATATTGCAGCCAACTGTAAAAATAATCCGAAATCTTTCTTCAGTTACATAAACAACAGAAAGGCGATCAAAAGTGGTATTGGACCTTTAACAAACAGCGACGGTGCACTAGTGACTGACAGCCAACACATTGCAAACCTCTTAAACAATTACTTTTCCTCGGTGTTTAATACTAACAGTCTTCCTCTCGCTACCACCAACACCAGTACTATTGTAAATCTCGAGCATGCATTGCCTAATTTTGAAATAACAACCGATGAAGTCCTTAAAGCTCTCCATTCACTTAAACAAATAAAGTCCTGGACCTGACAAAGTATATCCAACTCTGCTGAAAGAAACGAAGAGCAAAATACTCTCCTCCCTCACAACCGTATTCAATATGTCCTTGCGACAAGGCATCGTCCCTTCTGATTGGAAAAAGGCTAACGTGACACCGATTTTCAAGAAAGGAGACAAAAAGTACCAGGTAATTACAGGCCCATTAGTCTAACTTCGGTTGTAGGTAAGCTACTTGAGGGCATAATTAGAGACAAAATTGTGAGTTACCTTGAAAGCCACTCATTGATTGGGGACTCACAACATGGCTTCCGAAACAAAAGATCCTGCCTATCAAACCTATTAACCTTTTATAACGACATCTTCACTGTTTATGACGTAACCAAATCACTGGACGTAGTCTATCTTGATTTCCAGAAAGCGTTTGATAAAGTCCCGCATCATAAATTACTTTACAAATTAAAGCAAATAGGTATTGACGGTCAAGTAAACCAATGGATCGCGAATTGTTTGAGAAACAGACAGCAAAGAGTAGTTATTGACGGATTTAACTCAGAGTGGGCGCCTGTCACTAATGGCGTCCCTCAGGGCTCGGTCCTTGGCCCAGTGCTCTTCATTATTTACATCAACGACGTGGATGTTGGACTCAATAACCGCATTAGTAAATTTGCAGACGACACAAAGATTGGTAACTCGGTTCTCACTGACGAAGACAGGCAAAGCCTCCAAGAGGATTTGCACAAAATTTCAGCTTGGTCGGATAGATGGGAGATGCCCTTTAACGTAGACAAGTGCCAGGTCCTTCATGTTGGAACGAGGAATAAGAAGTTAGAATACGAAATGCGCGGCGTTAAACTCAAAAGCGTTCAATGCGTCAAAGACTTGGGGGTCAAAATCGCGTCAAACCCCAAATTCTCACAGCAATGCATCGATGCAGCAAATAAAGCGAACAGAATGTTGGGCTTCATTAAAAGAAACTTTTTATTCAAGAATAAAGATGTAATACTCCCGCTCTACAACAGTTTAGTCAGACCCCACTTGGAATATGCGGTACAGTGTTGGTGCCCCACCATGCAAAGTATATTGCTAAATTAGAAGGTGTTCAGCGTCGGGCAACGAAAATGATCCCTTCCTTGCGCAACAAATCCTACGAAGAAAGGCTTTCTACCCTTAACATGTTCTCTCTTGAGAAACGTCGCCTCCGAGGAAAACTGATCGAATATTTTAAAATACTTAATGGTTTCACGAATGTAGACATATCAACATTGTTTATGATCGATGACAGTCTGCGCACGAGGAACAATGGCGTAAAACTCAGATGTAGACAAGTAAATTCAGACTGCACAAAATTTTTCTTCACCAACGTTGTAGTGCGAGAATGGAATAAGCTTCCACCATCAGTGGTCCAGTGTAACACGATTGACTCCTTCAAAAATAAGCTCGACCGTCACTTCCTTCAACTTAATATCAACTAGAGTAGAAGTGCAACGTTTTGGAGTCTTCTGATTAATGTAAAATCACTTAGGTTTAAGGACAGACCACCAAGTCTGGACCATGCCCAGGTATACACACACACACACAAGTATACCAACACACACACACACACACACACACACACACACACACACACACACACACACACACAAGTATACTGGGGCACAGAGAGAGAGAGAGAGAGAGAGAGAGAGAGAGAGAGAGAGAGAGAGAGAGAGAGAGAGAGAGAGAGAGAGAGAGAGAGAGAGAATTACACAGATTTACATAGAAAATCAGACCACACAGACCCCATGGTCCAGACTAGGTGGTCTGTCCTTAAAACTTAGTGAATATACAGAAGGCTCCAAAACGTTGCACTTCTACTCTAGTTAATATTAAATTAAAGGAAGTGACGGTCGAGCTTGTTTTTTAAAGGAGTCAGTCGTGTTACACTGGATCACCGAAGGTGGGAGCTTATTCCATTTTCGCACTACAACGTTGGTAAATAAAAATTTGGTGCAGTCTGAATTTACTTATCTACATATGAGTTTTATGCCATTGTTCCTCGTTCGCAAAGTGTCATCGATCATTAACAATTTTGTTCTGTCTACATTCGTGAACCCATTAAGTATTTTAAAACATTCGATCAGTTTTCCTCGGAGGCGACGTTTCTCAAGAAAGGGTTTAATGTTAAGGGTGGAAAGCCTTTCTTCGTAAGATTTGTTGCGCAAGGAAGGGATCATTTTTGTTGCCCGACGCTGAACACCTTCTAATTTAGCAATGCCCTTTGCATGGTGAGGAGACCAAAACTGTACCGCATATTCCAAGTGGGGTATGATTAAACTATTGTAGAGTATTACAGCCGCACTGTGAGGCGGCACCCCCAACGACGTCGCCCACGGCACCGACAACCTGCACCCGACGGCTACACAACGCTGCGGGGCCATCTGCCGCAAACGGACAAGTCTACCTGCCCTACGTGCTATAGGCTAAGGCACATGCAGGGCCTCACGTGACTGAGTGCGCAGTACAGTACACCGGTTGCCGGGGGCGCCCAGCGACGCCACGCCGGGAAGTGCTGACCCAGCGACGCCCTGACGCAGCCTCAACCCCACCCCCTCACCCCCCCAGACCTCCCAGGGAGCGGCCAACGCCTTACCCTCCTAATCTCCGGCATATTGTTCCCTTGTTTCCTTTTCTCTTTTTATGTGGAATAATGCCTGCCGGCAAGCTGTTTTACAAGGTACTTAGGCCTTTGTTGTTCCTTTTCAGTTTGTCTTGTTTCGCAGCCCACCCCCGTCCCCCAGCAGGCAAGCACTTACTCCCCATCGCCCGCCCCCGACCTTCTCACGGCCTGCACAGCACCTCTTGTACTATTCAGCTGAGTACCTTCCTTGTTTTTTCTTCTCTTTTCACCATTATCTAGTTTCGGAACCCCCGCCCTTACCCTTTCCCTTTCCCGTTCCCTTCTCGTTCCTAACATGTTTCATTAACTAATGTTTAAAAGGACCGGGACCTTCTAGAGGCGTTGTCAAAGGGAGACAGTACTTGCGGAAGGGCAGATAGCTCATTCTGACGAGGCTAATTATACAGTTTTGCGCGGTGGTAAGCGCGTGCCTAAAGTAGACCCGCAATCATGCCGACTGAGAACGAAACTGCCGCTGCCCCTACAGCGGGCACAATTATTCATGATGACATAAAGACCCTCACTTCACCGGGGAGGCGGGCGGCATGGATGTTCATACTTTCCTCTGTAACGTAGATGACGTCATCACAAAACGTTGCTTAACGACAGATGAGGAAATGATTAACGTCCTCAGGGACTTTGTGGATCCCAGCGATTGCCTTGCATGGTCCATAATCATGAGTGATTATTTTAGGCTAACACAATCTTTCAAATCCCTCCGCCAACAGATCATCTCGGTGATCGCGGCACGGTTAAAACAAGGCCCAATCTCTGTTCTTTTCAAGATGGCAGAAGACCTTAGGAACGGTTGGGGGAAGGTTCCCGTTCATTCGGCCGTCCGTCATTCTTCGACGATTGTGAGCGATGCCATCTTGCAGTTTAGCTCCTCTGAGTGGGACACGGACGAACAGATCGTCAAAACTGTGAACCTAGGGTTCATCCTGGGTTGTAATGTGTATGTTATAATGTACATGTGATTGTATGACTGTACGTGTGGCGACACCGGTAGGTGTCGCACAACATGATGTTTAAATACAAGTCGTGCTTTTTGCAGTGGGAAGATTTGATGAACTGACACTAGGATCAGCCTATACTGTCCAAACCCCTCATGCAAGAGTTAACCGGCATCTTCACTCTTTCATCCCTCACGCTGGTAAACTTTGGAACAATCTTCCTTCATCTGGATTTCCTCCTGCCTACGACTTGAACATGTTTCAAAAGGAGGGTATCAGGACACCTCTCCTCCCGCAAGTGACCTTTCTTTCGGCCACCTCTTTTGATTATTTTTGGGAGCAGCGAGTAGCAGGCTTTTTTATTATTGTTTTCTTTTTTTATGCACTTGAGCTGTCTCCTTTGTTGAAAAAAAAAAATTCTGACTTTCATTAGCAGTCATCAACCGGAACCCACACCCTCCCGGACGAACTACAAGCAAATAAAACGAGCGAACAACGCGAAGACGAGGGGAGAAGACGAGAGAAGACAGCGGGTAGCGGGCGGGCGAGTGGTGCTCGCCGGCCGCGGGCACGTTGGTGTGGCTGTCTTTGGTGTGCGTGCGACTCGCTCACGTAAACAAAACTTTTGTATAATACTTTTAATATAGTTAAAATTACAATTCACATATCAATGTCCAAGTGAGAGAGAGAACTAAAGTGAACTAAAGTGAACTTATAACGGCTAATGCTCGGCCAACTAAAAGGCTATTGTGTTATCTCACCTACTACAATCAACTTGTGAAAGCAGGAAACGGGACACCGGACCTGACGTGAGATAGCAGTTCACGCCTTAAACTTAAAAATATCACATAACATTCGCCACCTTAAAAATAACGCTTAAAAGTTACTAACAAAAATGGTGTACAGCGTGGTTACGAACTACTCCGAGTTGTTATATCTCCCTCTCAACTGTAACTTCAGTGACGTGTGTGAGGGCAGAGACAGAGACGTGTGTACCTAGCGTTCTGCTGACGCAGCGCGCGGCCTTCCTGCTCCGTGAGCGTCAAGTCAGCACCCAGCCACACCCGAGGGCAACACCCCGCCCGCACACCCACACAGCCCGTGCGCCCCGCCTCGCACAACCAAGTTTCCTCGGAGGTGTCTGGGCACTTGTTTCTTCCTCCGACACAATTAGTCGTAGGTGCGCACTTTTCTTCGCCAGGCAACTCGGACCTTTGAGGGTGACTGGTAGGGGTGGGCAGGTACCGGTACCAGCTAAACGGTACGGTACCGGTACCAGATTGCTCGGTACCGGTACCAGTTGCTCGGATTTATTTATTGGATTTATTGATAATTCTTCATGTCCGATTTTTTTTTTAGGTTGCTGCTAAATATTGTTATTGTTATTAGACTATGATCGAGTACATCCATAATAACTGTACATGCTATTTTTTTATCGAAAAAATAAATATTCACTTCATTCAGAGAGAGAGAGAGAGATCACCACTCAGTGAGTGGATATCTCGGTGGTGTGGGTACTCGACTACTCGATCATAGTTTAATAACAATAAAAATATTTATTAGCAACCTAAAAAAGAAAAAGAATCGGACATGAAGAATTATCCAGTAACTCCAATAAATAAGTAAAATAATAAAATAATGGAAACGGGAGCTGTGATGGAAACGGAAAGCAGGACAAAATGGTGGGAACTTGGGGAGACGGTCAGCGGGGCAGTGACTCAGCGTCTACACACAGGGCCCTTACCACATGGAGGCGGGCGAGCGCCGAGCGTCACTAAGATCCAAACGGTACCGGTACTAGCGGCAATGCGCAGTGCCGAGCGATCATTAAGCTTCCCGGCACCCAAGTGATCATGAGGCTTCGCGGTACCAGGTACCGATACCAGGTACCGGTACCTGGTACTACGAAGAATCAATTCCTCGCGGTACCCGGTACCGGTACCTGGTACCGCGAAGCCTCATGATCACTTGGGTGCCGGGAAGCTTAATGATCACTCGGCACTGCGCATTGCCGCTAGTACCGGTACCGTTTGGATGACGCTCGGCGCTCGCCCGCCTCCATGTATTATGTTCAAAGACGCTGAGTCACCGCCCTGCCTGCTGACTGTCTCCAGTTTCTCCTACCATTTTGTCCTGCTTTCCGTTTCCATCACAGCTCCCGTTCCCATTATTTTATTATTTTATTTATTTATAGGAGTTACTGGATAATTCTTCATGTCCGATTCTTTTTCTTTTTTAGGTTGCTAATAAATATTGTTATTGTTATTAGACTATGATGGAGTACATCCATAATAACTATACATGCTATTTTTTTATCGAAAAAATAAATATTCACTTCATTCAGAGAGAGAGAGAGAGAGAGAGAGAGAGAGAGATTTACATAGAAAATCAGACCACACAGACCCCATGGTCCAGACTAGGTGGTCTGTCCTTAAACCTAAGTGATTTTACATTAATCAGAAGACTCCTATACGTTGCATTTCTACTCTAGTTTATATTAAGTTGAAGGAGAGAGAGAGAAAGTTTTCTTTGCAGGAAATTTATTTGGGAATTTCATCAGAAGTCATTAAGAAAAAAAAAAACTCCTTCGGGTACCGGTACCGGTACCGGTACTAACGGTACTTGAGTTTTCGGTACCGGTACTACCGGTACTCAAATTAACGGTACTTGCCCATCCCTAGTGACTGGTGGGCGTATATTGTCTGCCCGCCGCCAAACCCTCCCCACTACCAGACGGGGGACGGCAGACCCTGCCACCCCTGCAGCCACCGGCGAGGCGAAGGACGCGAACGTGCTGAGTAGTGGGGTATCGAGTTGCTGTCTTCGAGGTTTTTAACACATTTTAGCTGACACTACATTGATACGGTTTCAGTAATTACACCACTTGTAACATGATTTCAGGAGAATTACTATTATTATGTTCACGTGTTTAGACGTGTGGGGCCGTATCTAATCAATTAGATTTTTCAGCTGTTGATTTTTCTGGCGTGTGGATGTTTAATATTTTTCTTGAGTAACATTGTTACGCATTTTCTGTATAATCATTCATTTTCTTTTCTCCTTTCTTTTAGTGTATTTTATTGCACAGTGGATAAGTTTTGTCTTGGTAAGCCTCACTCACTATTATTTTTCCTCTTTTTATGCATTTTAGAAGCATCGGGGAGGAGTGAGCACATACTTAGCGGTGAATGATTATTACTTTAATTATTTTTGCAGCGATAATTTTTTTCTTTTACAATTTTACTCCTCATTTTACTAGTAACTCTTTTTAATGACAGAGAAACCTGACGCGAAGTTACAAGCTCTCACTGAGGACTAGAAGGAGTGGGTAAAGGAAAAAGAACAGTGCCGTCAAGGATAACGGTAACTGTCATGAAAGGAGTGGTAGCAGTCTTCAAAGGGTGTTTTCTCCTTCTACGCTGCATGGGCAACCAAGAGGTATTTACTTACCGTACTAATCCCACAATGGCTTCTGCCCCTAATCACCCGCTAACAGCAACAGCAGTTAGGCCTTTCGCAGGTAGCAAGGGAGGCAGATTAGTCGGCCAGGGACTTCTTGTTTCAAAGTGAGATTGTCATGGACATTTCATTCGTGTCAAATCCGGGAGATAAAATATCTCTCAGCCGCTCGAAGGTCAATCCCGGGAACGGGAGCACGGCCCTCATAAACAGGAGCGCGTTCACAGGACGGAAGGATTATGATGCGTTTCGGTCACTTTTTCATGAAACATTTGGGGAAGATGGGCAACACAGCCTCGTAAAGGGTGTAAATTTTGCTGTGGACACTGTGCAAACGAGTGGCCTTTTTAACAGGCCAGTGGACGCCTATAGACTATCTACTGATTTGATCTCGTGTTTTAAACAAGGAAACTGGACAGATGGAGAAACTATTTATGTAGCTAATGCTAGATTATTACTAGAGTATTATTAAAGCTCCTCTTCGAAGGAATGCAGTATCCCTTGACTACAGCCCCTCTGGCAATCTACACGGTTCTATCAGCCAACTTTAATGACACTTAAAGTAATTTTGGATCCTTCTTGAAGCTTTTTTTGCCGTCGACACGTTCGTCGGGGAGGGGGGTCTTCGACACTCTGACCTAAACCTTTTTGGGTGTCACCAGCGGTAATAAAAAAAAATCCTTGGTGTGTTCTTTTACCCGTGGTTTAGGCAGAAATAGTCAGATAATTGGTGGACGGAAATTTGAGCTTTACGATCTTTATTAAAAATACACGGAATGTGCATAGTGATCGTCTCCAAAGACTAGCGCCGACTTGAGGTTCAGCCTGACTTTGATTTGGCTATCTTTCCACCACACGACTATAACCTGCATCTTCGCATTTACTATTTTATAACTGGTTCCTGAGCTTTTGCCTGCATCATTTTCATGCGAGACGGGAGTACTTGAGTAATACTTTTCACTCTAACCCACTATTTTCTTTTATTGCTGAGTTGATGCAAGGCAGTCAGTCTTCTTAGGTTTTTTTGGAGCCGTAATAACCGAGGGTGTAGACTAACATAAGGATAGGTACTTTTTAACCTTGAACCTCATGTGCTTCTGCTTGAAACAGACATCTTTCTCTGCAATGACAGACTTAACTAAACTTGAGCAGATGCTGTCCCTAACTCTTATTGTAACCAGCATGTGGAATACCTGTAAGCTTTGGAAGAATGCAGACAAGTCTTACTTACCTTTGTTAGACATACCACTGTTACCCGTTGCGGGAATTATTTTTGGCGTCACAGATGTCAGTCATCCACGTTCGTTACGATCGGGGGATAGGTGGAATTACTTTAATCTGGAATTACTTTAATCAATTATGCTTGAATTATGTATTTCAGTGAGATTTTTTACAACAGTGATTTCACAACTTGGTGACAGGATTTTCTTTTATAGTACTGTAGACCTGAAAAACGGAGTATCAGGAGTTAGTGGTGCTGACTGCCGATGCTTCTAAGGTCTCCAGACTTGTCCTTGTTATCACATTGTAACGTTACTATTAGGAGACTCTACGGATAACATTACCTCTTTTCACACAACCTTATCTATTGTTGTAAACTCCACCCGTCTCGAAGGGGTGCCGAGAGTAACGACACTGGCAATTAATTGTCACGCAACGGATGAGTGTTTCTCTGCGACAGTTTTGTGTCAAGGTGTGACTCGAAAGTTCAGTTTGTAGCAGATCTACTTCAAGGATTGTTTCTTTTTCTTTTTACTATTCCAAATAGCTCCATTACCATGTATCCCAATGACAGTTAGTCAATTATTTTTTTCTAGGATGTATCATGTAAAAAAAATTTCGAGCTATTTTTTTGTTTTCTCAGAATAGTACTCAACTTCCACGTCCACGACTCTAGCCCTATTTACCTCAACCTGTATGTACATTACCCGACCGGGTGTCGCCACACGTACAGTCATACATTCACATGTACATTATAATATACACATTACAAGCGACGACCCTCCCAGGCTTGGTCACTTTTCGGCCTCCGTTAACTACCCCGCGCCCCGCCTCGCCGCTCTTTCCTGGCTAATATTTGAGCAGTTTCTGGATACAACATCAACAAAGCTGTCGACGGCGGCGGGGGCAAAATGTGTAATTATGTACACAGTTTCGTGCGGGCTCTTCATCGGCCTACCTTTCCCTCGCCCGTGAATGGCCGCGTCGATAGGGAAGGATAAATCGCCTTGACGGGGAAACGAAGAGAATAATCGTAGCTGTTGACTTCGGTGGTGGTGGTAGAGATAGGAAATGGTGGTTGTTTTTGGTAGTTGTGGTGATGGTATAGAGTGAAAATAGAAAATGGTGGTGGTCTTGGTGGTGATGGTGGTGGTGGTGGTGGTGGTGGTGGTGATGGTGGTGGTGGCGGTACTATAGATT
Source organism: Eriocheir sinensis (assembly GCF_024679095.1). Lineage (NCBI taxonomy): Eukaryota > Metazoa > Arthropoda > Malacostraca > Decapoda > Varunidae > Eriocheir > Eriocheir sinensis. Next base: position 35,329 of record NW_026112180.1, on the reverse strand, counting down.
CATCACCACGCTAACACCAATCAGTCAAGAGCGTGTTTCGTTGACTCAAGGAACCATATTTATAACACGGTGCAAATGAGTGATTATTTTCTTCTGCTCAAATCTTCGCAGGCGGTGCTTTTGTTTTAGGTCGAAGTAAATCATTTTACATTTGTGTTTATTTCCATCGTCTGAAGAACTCGCTCTTGGTTCATAAGTGTTTTTCACATTCACGGTGCAGAAGCCTTCTCAAACTATTACTAGGCTTACAAAACTACCCATAGAAGCACCCACAACTGCCATGAAAGCCTTATTAAATGTGAATGTTTGAGGATAAGGATCCAGAGCATCTATTTTGAGATACATTTAAAATTCACAACGCCTGAAGTCTTGTCGAACTATCAAAAGGCTTTCAAATTTACCCACAACCTCTATGAAAGCCACATCAAATGTGAATGGTTGAGAATATGGATCCGGAACACCGATTTTGCTCTACAAGTTAATTTCACAACGCCAAAAGTGATGGTGAGCCCAGCAACGCGCTAATCCGCCTCCCAGTAACAGTAGTTTAACCTGTCCTACATTTGCTGGTCGCCCGGTTGTTGTTGTTTTCTTGTCCTCTCTCTCTTCCCGCCTCGCTCTCGTGTTTGCTTCAGTAAAGGGACACTGTACGAACCTTTAGATTTGCACGCGTCACCCAGTCCCTCGCGATAAATATCAGCTGGCCACTCGCTTCCCCAGGAACCTTGTTAGGCGCCGCGCTCATGCATTGTTTTGTTCTGCGTCTGGAATGTCCTCGTCCCCTCGTCTCTCTCTCTCTCTCTCTCTCTCTCTCTCTCTCTCTCTCTCTCTCTCTCTCTCTCTCTCTCTCTCTCTCTCTCTGTGTATGTGTGTGTGTATGTGTGTGCTAATATGGCCAGGGAATATATTATCTTAAACGGACGAGGTTAAATGCAACAGCCGTTTCACGATTGATCAGTTTCTGTTCAAGGTTTTTTGTGATCAGACAAACTGAGAAAAAAACAACAGGGACTGAACAGTCGTGAAACATATATTGCTTTTAACGTCGTCAGTTTAATAGATTTATACACACATCTACTGTCTACCGCTGTCTCCACGTGTCTCGCTGGGGTATGCGGACATCATTCTCGTGTTTGTGCCGGGGCTGTGAATGCTTGGTGGAGAAGGCGATGGCCATTAGTTTATGCCTCCGTGGGCCAGGATGGGGGATTGTTGGTCGCAGCGAGCCAAAGGGAAGAAAACATAACAATGAATTTCCGGGTAGTGAGTGTTCAGCTCTGTGACCTCACCTTCACTTTGGTGCTGTGATTGTTCCTCGTGAGATTCAGTAAAATATATCACTTGTGTTTGAAGCTGAAAGGTATTTGAAATCAGAGAAAATATAAGACATACATTTTTATTTATCTGATGGAATCTTCTCGGAAACAGTGAAGGAGATGCGTCTGAATATCATTATTTCTTTTGTCTCCGCCCATTCCTTCCTCCTCATCCTTCATATCGCATGCTCCTCCTCCTCCTCCTTCCTCGAACTGGTTGGGAGCTGAGTGATCCCTAATCATCTGTATTTCATATATTTATTCTGTCTATTTCTCTTGCTCGTCCTTCTCTGTTATCCTTCCATCCTCCCTTCTACTTCCTTTTCCTAACATATTTCATTATCATCCTCTCCCTGCTCTTTCCTCGAGCCGGGTGGACATAATCATTTTTAACCTTCTGTATTTCATTTGTTTATTCTGTCTATTTCTCTTGGTCGTCACTCTCTTTTATCCTTCCCTCCTCTTCCTTTCCACCTCCTCCTGTTTCTCCCATATCTTTTCCTCCTCTTCCTTCTCCTTCTTCGAACGGGTTAGAAATAATTATTCTTAACCATTTGTATTTCACCTCTTTATTCTTCCTCTTCCACTTGCTCGTCTTTCTCGTTTACCCTTCCCTCCTATTCCCTTTCACCACCTCTCCCTCCTTTCTTCCTCCTCCTCCTCCTCCTCCTACCCTCTATCACCACCTCCTCCCCCTCCCCCTCCACACTTCCCAGGCACTCCCATGTGTAAACTCACAATATTGGAAGATTGATTTCAGATTTTTTCCCCACTGTCTGCCGGAGTGCTGCCAGAAACACCCTTCCTTTAAAGTCGAGGGGCTGCGGCTGGCCCGCTTCTTATGTGTTCCAGCGGATAGGTTAGCCTTCGTTGAAAGATTTAGAGGCAGTGGGAAAGGTTTAGAGCCCGTGGGAAGGTTTTTGAGGACGTTGGAAAGACTTGAAGGCCGTGGATCACTTTTTAAACACAATACATGTTATATTCGTCCTTACGATTGACAATTATTACCGTCCTTTGTTAATTGGAAAGGTTTAGTGGCCGTGGGAAAAATCTGAAGGCCTCGGGAAAGGTATAGTAACCCTTTTCTTGCCTCTCTGTGTCTCTCCATCAAATTTATCTGCTTTTCTCTGTCTTTTTCTTGTATTTCATTCTTTCTATTTTCTTCTTTTCCTTGTTTTTGTTATATTTTCCTTGTTTTCGATTACTTCGTAATCCTTTTTCTTACCTTACTTCTTGTCTCTCTATCTACAGGTCGTGGGAAAGATCTCAGAAGCCGCGGGTCACTTCTTAATCACAAAATACCTTTATCCTTCCTTACGATTGACAAGATTTACCGCCCTTTGTAGATTTCTTCAAATGAAGTATACCTTTAGTCGTTTCTTTTATGATTTGCAGCCCGCACTAAATTCTTGTTCACCAGTGACACAATACACCGATCTCCCTCCGGTTTTATATTTTTACGATCGACATATTTTACAATACTTCGTTAAATCATTCAGATACAATAAAGACTTGGGGAGGCGGTGGCCGAGTGGTTACCGTGCGGGCGTGGTGAGCCTGAGGACCTAGTGTGGACCAGGTTCAAGTGCCCACCAAAACACGCTGATTTCTTAAGTCATCTCCGAGTGGCTTAAGATTATCCACTTGCTGTCCGTATTTTCAATCAACCTTAACTTCAGCGACTTCGGTCAAGAGAAGCACCGGGAGTCAGAATAGACCAAGCAAGAGTCAAACATCACGGAACCGACTATAAATAAAATTAGTGTGTGCCACGAATGGGCTGGGGCCGTGCATTAGACCCCTAATGAAAGCAGAGGAAAAATCGTCCTCAATGTATGCCTTTTTTTAGGTTTTACTTTATACCTTCAATAGCTATGCACATTTAGTATTGCCGTGTCTCCCTTCCCGGAACTAATACCCCTTCAGACCGATATATCATCCCCGCCTGAGAATAGAGGAGGAGGAGGAATACATAGGAATACATAGGAAGAACAGACACCAGAAGACCAATCGGTCTATGGCGAGGGTGTCTGTTTACTACCGCTACTACTAGTAATCTACGTGTGGTAGGACAGGACAGAATAGATGAAGGCTCCTCCCCACCCACCTCTCCCTCCGGCAACGTGTCGGCAGAAAATAGTTAGAAGAGAACACCATGTACCTTTAAGGAAGAAAGGGACATGGAAATTTTACAGTAAAGAGATAAATAAGAGGAAATTACTACCCTTAACTTACACTACTGGTAACCTAAGCGGTGGGGGAAAATGACTTCATTACATAAGAACATAAGAACATAGAAACACAGGAAGACTTGAAGAGGCCGAGTGGCCTACACAGGGCAGCCCCAGAATCCCCCCTAATACTCACGATGGGTGAGGTGTAGTTTCAGGGGCACAGGTGGAGGCTTGATCCTCGTTATACCGCCCGGTACTATGCACGCACCAGTACCCTGTCACCTTACTGCACCCACACCTCAATCCACCTGTCATGCGGACATTAACTGTTGCTTTACTCTATTGTTAACTTACGCTACTTGCAATCTAAGTTGTGGGGGAGAATAATATGGATTTAGGTTGAGAACTTGCTGCAATCTGTCTGAAAACATGCGAAGAAGGGTCAGTATAATCTTATATCCCTGAAGTACTTATCTAATGAAGACTTGAAGCTATTGATACTCTGTGCGCTAATTACTGACGGTGGGAGTCTATTCCAGTGATCGACGATTCTGTTATTGAAAAAAACTTCTGCACACCAATGTGTTACATCGGTTTCCCTTTAACTTCATACCGTTGCTGTGTGTTATTGTGTTGGTTTCTCTCTGAAATAGACTATCTGGGTTAATGTTGTCGAATCCAATAAGGATTTTGAACACTTCAATTAAGTCCCCTCTTATCCTTCGCTTTTTATGGAAAACATATCTAAACGCTTTAAACGCTCGTCATTTGGCAAGTTTCGGAGCGCTGGAATTTGTTTGGTTGCTCGTCGCTGTATCTTTTCTAGCAAAACTTGATCTTTGATATACTTCGGTGACCAGAACTGAACGGCGTATTCTAGGTGTGGTCTTACAAATGCTAAATATAATATCTTCATAAGTTCGGGTGATTTATAATCAAAGTTTCTTGAGATTTATCCCAACATCATATTGGCTTTTTTACTCGCTGCAGAACATTGATCACTCATCAAAAGTTAGGATTTTTCACCTATGTGCATTACTTTATATTTATCTACGTTCAAACTCATTTGCCATATTTCGCTCCAGTCGGCAAGTCTTATTAAGTCTGATTGAATATTCTCGCAACTTTGACTGTTCATTACCGTACCTCCTAATTTGGTGTCGTCGGCGAATTTGGCTACTTTTGATAGGATATCAGTTTCTAAGTCGTTCACGTAAATTATGAATAGTGTTGGCTCCAGGACCGAACCTTGGGGCACGCCACTGGTGACGGGTTGCCAATCCGATGCTTCACCATTAAGAACTACACGTTGTTCTCTGTTGGTGAGCCAGTCATGAATCCACGCACATAGATGGTCGTTAATACCGTGGGAACGCAGTTTAAGAAATAAGCCTAACGTGAGGAACTTTATCAAACGCTTTCTGAAAATCTAGGTAAATTACATCATATGGGCTTCGAGCGTCCCAACATGTATAAGCATCGTTGAAAAAGGTTAATAGGTTGGTAAGGCAAGACCGATTACTACGAAATCCATTCTGACTATCAGTTATCAAATCATTCGTTTCAAGGAAAGTGATCATTTTATCCCTGATTATTTTTTCGAATAGTTTAATTAGGACAGACGTAAGGCTGATAGGACGATAATTACTGGCTTGTTTTTTGTCTCCTTTTTTAAAGATCGGGGTAATATTGGCCTTTTTCCACTCGAGAGGCACACTGGCCTGTGCTAATGACTTGTTAAATATTAATGTTATGGGTAATTCTAGCTGTTGACTACATTCTCTTAACACGCGATTGATTGATTGATTTAAATCAGGCGCCGCAACAGCCAGGGTCATATGGCGCCGCATTCAATGAGTTCAAAACTAAAAAAAGGAAAAAAAAAAAAAACTAAACTAAAAGGGCTAAAAAAGGAACCTAAAAAAGTAAACTAAGAGCAAAGCCAAACAAAACGAGACGAAACAAATCACACAGAAAACGGTCATAACTCATGGAGAAGGCCAGCCTTTTCCATAAAGAGATGTACCTGATGTCCCGGGGAAAGGCATCTCCCTCCCAGCATCAGCGAGAGACGGAATGATCCGTCTTCTCCCCGACACTGCGACAGGTATCGCACTCGCAGGTCCCCCAACCTGGGGCACTCGACCAGCAAGTGCCGCACAGTCAGGGGAACCAAGCAGTCATCACAATAAGGCTGCACCCCCCGGGACATGAGGTAACCATGTATTAGACGCGTATGACCCGTCCGAAAACGGGTCAGGGCTGTCTGCGAGCAACGGTCACGGACACTTTCGTATAACCAAGGACGAGACACAGTCCTGGTAATCTCTCCCATTTTAAAAATGCACCCCGAGCATTCCACCTCTCCTGCCAACTGGCAAGAATTGCCTTGCGAATCTCTGGAAACATATCTGTACATGGGACAGCACTAGGAGGGGCAGCTCTAGCTGCTGCCTCCCTTGCAAGTCCATCAGCTCGTTCGTTCCCGTGTACGCCAACGTGTCCTGGAACCCAACAAAACCCAACGCGATATCCCCTGTTGCTCAGCAAATACAGCCACTCGAGAGCAGATAAAACTAGGGGATTAACAGATGGAGTAAAGGAGCCCAGCGCAAAATAATCTGTAAAGAGAGGACTATTGCAGACAGCTCTGCAGTAAATACAGAAGCAACAGAAGAAAGACGACCTCCCCGACAGAAGGAGGGGAACACAACACCAAAGCCAACTCCAGCATCCAATTTAGAGCCATCAGTAAAGACAGGGATGGAGTCCGAGTGTTCAGTGAAATGCTCTAAAAATAAGGCTCGGGACGCATGTGGCGGTAAATCCCTCTTACTATCTATAATGGGATAACACACGGATACACCGGGGAACTGCCAGTATCCAACCCTAGGTACTCGATAAGGGTAGATAGGAATGGGAAGGAAAGATAACGGTGTCATGGCAGACGCTACCTGAAACCCAAAAGGCTTAGGGAGACTAGGTCGCTCATCATATGCAGGCGAACGGGAATCCCGCAAAATTGACACACAAGGAACTGATTCTGGAAGGCGTTGGACGCGGAACCAGCAACGGAATAGAGATGACTGGCGTCTCAAATCCAGAGGCAGCACGCCAGCATCCACGAGGAGGCTAGGTATCGGTGAAGACCGGAATGCACCAGTAGCCAAGCGGACCCCGGTATGATGCACTGAGTCCAACACGCGTAGGCGAGCCTCCTTGGCGGAGGAGTAAACCTCGCAGCCATATTCCAACTTGGAAAGGATGAGTGTTCTGTGGAGGAGGAGTAGCGTGTCCCTGTCTGCACCCCAAGAGGTATGAGCTAAAACACGAAGGAGGGACAGGGCTTTCTGACAAGCCGCCTTAACGTAACGTAAATGAGGCACCCAGGTTAGGCGGCTATCTAATAAAGACCGAGGTAACGAGTCGTCTATACACAGGACAGTCGTCTATTAATAGTCAATTGCAGTTTTCGTTCAATCAACGACATCTTTGCCGCAGAAAACGAAATGGATAAATCGTCTACATATAAGGAGCTATGAACTCCATCAGGCAGGACACCAACGACTCCATTAATAGCCACATCAAATAGCGTAACACTGAGAATACTTCCCTGTGGTACACCATCCTCAAGTGGACAAACCTCGGAAAGAGTACTCCCCACTCTTACCCGGCCAAGACGCTGAGAGACCAACTCCTGACTCAAAACAGGGAGACGGCCACGAAGACCAAACTCAAACAGGTTAAGTAAAATTCCATGACACCAAGCGGTGTCATAGGCCTTCTCAGATCAAAAACACGGTCACCTGGTGGTGATTATTGGCAAACGCCTCACAAACTGAGGACTCCAAGGATAAAAGAGCATCCGAGGTGGAGCTCATCTTTCGGAAACCATATTGCACCGGGGTCAATAAATTCCGGCTCTCCAAGTACCATGTAAGCCTGACATTCACCATCTTCTTCATCACTTTACAAATGCAGGATGTTAGAAATAGGACGATAGTTAGTTGCTTAGAGATGATCTTTCCCAGGCTTCAGAATGGGGAGAATTACAGCTACACTCCACAGAGATGGAAAATCACCGGTACGCCAAATGAAATTGTAAAGATCCAATAAAAATGTAAAACCACAGTCAGACATGTGGCGTAAGAAAGCACAAGGGATGTCGTCTGGACCTGGCGAGGAATCACGACACTGGGATAAAGCCGTCTTCAACTCGGAGAGAGAAAATGGGATATTATAAGATTTCCCTCCGGTGGGAGCGAAGTTAACGCCTAGTGATTCCAAATCCCGGCGATGACGAGCCCCTGGTGTAGTAGGATCTTTCCTAGAGACACTGGCAAAGTGCTTGGCGAATAGGTCAGCAACAGTTTTAGGGTCCGTCACCGTTTCCCCTGCATGCGATAACACTGGAGGGGGAGGGGGGGGAAAACTTCCCAGAGATCTTACGAACTCTGTTAAAGACTTCTGTGAGTGTAGTTCTGGTAGTGATGGAAGAGAGATAAGCCTTCCAAGAAATTCGTTGAGCCTCCTTGAAAGTGCGTCGTGCTCGAGCACGCTCTCGCCGAAAAGCATCCAAACACTGGGGGTCCCCACGGTGACGACGAAGTCGAGAGAATGCAGCACGCTTCTCTTGCACAGCAGCAGTGCAAGCGGCGTTCCACCAGGGAACAGGACGTTTAGGGAACTGGCCAGACGTCCTGGGGACGGATTGAAGGGCTGCAGAATGTAGGGCATCAGTGAAATAGGATGCAGCCTCGTCAGAAGTTCCAAAGTCAGCCAACGGACGAAGAGAGGAGCTAAGTTCCGTAAATCGCTGCCAGTCTGGTTTATCTAGACGCCAGCGAGAAAGGCGTGACTGTGGTACAGAATCAATGCGTTCCAATAAAATTGGAAAGTGGTCACTGCCATACAAGTCCGGTAAGACCCGCCAACGAAAATCAGGAAGATAATTAGAAGTGCAAAGTGAAAGATCTTTAGAGGTAAAAGTACCAGTCTGGCTATGAAAATGTGTCACGTCCCCAGAGTTTAAAATTTCTAATCCTGATCCTCAATAAAAGAAGCAACTAAAAGTCCGCGTGGGTTGGTAGCGCCATCATCCCACAACGGATGGCGACCGTTAAAATCTCCTAATAAAAGTAAAGGCGAGGAAAGTTCCTGCACCAGGTCGTCAAGATCGTGACTGTCAACAGGAACACCAGGAGGAGATAAAGGCTACATAATGTATAAAATTTGCCCAAATAAACCTTAACAGCAACAGACTGCAACGTTGAGTGCAGCTGTAATGGGACATAAGGGATATCACAGCGAACGAATATGGCGGTGCCACCATGGTGGCCCTGTCCAGGATTGGGGGTACTGTAAACGGCACGATACCCAGGAGGACTAGAGTGAGTGTAGTCTCCGAGCATTGTCTCCTGTAAACAAAGGCAAGCAGGAGAAAAGCGAGATATTAATGCTCAGGTTCCTCCCACGAGGCTCGTAGGCCTCTACAATTCCACTGGAGGAGTAGGAAGTTGTCTATTTTCGAGTGCGCTCCAGGCGAGCCCCTGAAAGAGACTGCCTTTTACCCACCTGATTCGGTACGGTAATACGACGAGAAGAGGAGACTGGGACCCGAGAGAAGCCGGGTCGAGGGACCTCGAGCTTTCTCCCAACAAAGGAACCTGCGCCCCCTCCGGACGCCGCACTACTAGAGCCAGACCGCACACCACTCCCCGAAGCTACATGCTCGCGGGGAGGATTCTAACACTATATCCAAGGGATTCCTCAGTTTCCATATCCCGATCAGGAAAGCCATTAGACGCAACAGGAACTGGAACAGAGGGGGTCTCAGCAGGCTCAATATGAGCCTCCGAATCTTCCTCCATAGGCCTATCATGAGAGACCCCGGAATCATGTATACCTGCAGTAATCTTAGTTGGCGGAACAGATTCAACTGAATCTGTAGAACCGCGAAGTCGCTTCTTCATACCTCTGGCGAACTTCGGCGAAGCAATGTGAGGTGCATGTACATCAACATGCATCACCTGGGACGAGGCCGGAGAAGCCCATCAGAACCTGGAGGTGACTCGACATAATCACAGGACAAAAGGGAAAATCTATTATGGGACGTAATAACAGTAGCTTCAAAGGGCCGGGAGGAAACCGTGAGCAGCGGGCTGGGCAGAAGAGCGAGTGCCTAGCGATGAGGTGTACGTCTTTCCTCCAGTACCGGCCTTCTGGCGGTAGAGGAGTTCACGGCGCGCACTACCAAGGCTGATAAACTGACTATTTGCAAGTTGCAAAATATCCTGTTCCAGGCGAAATCATGGGCACTGTCTGGAAGACAACTGGTGAGCATCCTGGCAATAGAAGCAATAAGCATCTGACGCACATTCCGCCGTTAAGTGCGAGCCTAATGCAGAACAATTACCACACCGAGAAGGCTCAGTGCAGTATTTCTTACCATGACCATACCCGTAACATGAAAAACATTGTAGAGGGCGGTCAACAAAAGGCTTTACCCGAAGATGGAGGGGGCCAATACTGACACGGTCAGGGAGGGTAGAACCAAAAAAGGTGAGAAGTATCATGTTAGCTGAACCCTTCATCTTGGACACCTTATAAACAGAACTAGGGCACATCCCAAGTATTTCCTCCTCAGAGAACTCATAAAGGTCATGGTTATATATACTGCTTTTACTATAATTGAAGTTATGGTGTGCTTTTACCGTTTGAAACATGTTGTCAGCAGGGCATGGTAGATGTTGCAGCATTTTAGCTTGAATAATATTTTTAGCCCTGACTAACACTCCCTTCCCATACTTTTTCAGTGAGAGAGAGAGAGAGGGATATATCAGTCAATGGGAAATGGGTAACCGTTGCGTCTGCTTCACCTCCGGCCACACGCTATTCCGATGAGTGAATCCTTCTGTAACGGTTCGGAACTCAACGAATCAGTCTCGTTCACAGTAACGAGGACTACCCACCCACAGCCCCAGCCTCATCCTCCCGACTGCCTCCCAGTACTCATACCACAGGAACCGTGCGACGCGCTAACGCACGGCAGAGACAGGCTGGCCACGGGAGAAGCCACTGCTTCCCTTCATGCCTGTCGGCGCCTATTGGTGTTATCGGTTTCCTTCAGGGTCGTTGTCTTGTCTCCTGTAAGGTCCTTGCCGTCGTTGTTATTCATTTGTATGAATTTACTCTTTCTTTTGTCATTTTATTATGCACACTACCTCGTGTATATCTCTTGGAGCTGGATGGCGATTATGTTAAGCGCTGTGACCGCTATAGTTGCGACGCCAGGAATTGAAACCCCAGTCAGTCAGTCGGTCGCTTAAAGCAAAGGATGCCACTTAGGCTATGATTAGCCTGCCCGCAACCAGGACCAAGGACAGTGGGTCAACCGGCGCGAATAAAATTACGTAAGCATGTGAAGCGAGGAGAGATGAAATAGAAAACGAAAGTATTCACGCCGAACAGTAACGCAAATAAAATCGAAAGTATTTACGTCGAGCGGTAACTCAAATAGAATCGAAACAGGCTTTCATTGTCTTTGTCTTTGAATGACAAATCTCGTATCTTCTATAGGTTTCTGTAGTGAATTTAACACACAAAGAAACTATGTACACATCTTTAGGTAATGTTTCTTGCTTATACACACACTAATTCACTTGACTGTCTATATATGGATATTATAGACATTGTAAAAATACAAAACATGCTAAATACCTTTTGGCCACAATGGGAGAGCTTAAACCTTAAATCACAATAATGACTGTCTGTCCCTTTGTTATGGCTCTTATCTTTCTGTGTAATAATAATAAGTACAATAAAAACTATAAGCTTACATTCAAATCCTCTCTAACGAGCTTTATGCTACTCGATCCTCTTAGGAACAAATCCCCAAAGGTGGGAACGCTGCCCACCATGGCCACCAACCCTCCGCCTGATGACGTCCTGCGCCAGTTATTCAAAATTTGACTCGCTCTCCGGTAGACCTGCCAGGGCCCGTATCCTCGTCAACTATTAATACTAAACTTGGTATTAACTTTCGACTTTGGTATTAACTTCACTCTCAAAGTGTATCCTCACCAACTATTGGCCTAATACCTACTATTAAATTCGGTATTAACTTGGGAGTGCTGGCGAGGACTTCTAAACACTTAATAGTAAAGTTAATAGTAAATCCCAGACCCAGACCCATATCAACATGGCCGCCGGACTTCCTCGCCCAGCCCGCCTCCGCTTTGGAAATGTATACTGATGCTGAACTTGTCAAGCGGTATAGATTAGACCGTGCTGGGATAGAATATGTGACTGGTTTGGTGAGAAGAGAGCTGCAAGATCCAGTTCAAAGGGAGCATTCCCTCACCCCGGAGTTAAAAGTGATTCTGACTCTACGATACTTGGCTACAGGAAAAATGCAGCAGTGTTCGAGTGATGAGTTTGGGGTGAGCCAGAGTAGTGTCAGCAGGGCGATTGCGGAAACTGACCGCCCTCAGTGCCCCGCAGCTTGTCAGGGTTTTTCTCCAGTTTTCCCTTGACAAGGCGGAGATTCGCGAAAAGCAGGCAGAATTCTACCAAACTGCACATTTCCCCGGTGTTGTGGGAGTGATAGACTGCACACATGTGAAAATAACAGCACCAAAGGAAAATGAAGTGGATTATGTGAACAGAAAAAAACTTCCATAGCATGAACATACAGTTAGTGTTTGATGCAAACTACAAAATAATAAACCTTGTATCAAAGTGGCCAGGATCAGTGCATGATGCAAGGATCCTGAATGAAAGTGGGCTGAAGCTGCTGTTTGAGAACAACCATGTGCTATCTGCTTGGTGACAGCGGGTATGGTTGCAAGCGCTGGCTGCTGACCCCATTTCTAAGACCTCAGCTAGAACATGAGAGAAACTACAACAGGTAAAAACACCACAGTAATTTTTGAGATAAGGTCTGCACCTAAACCACTTACATAATTATAGTATATACAGATAATATTAATAGGTAGAATATTATTTATGAATTTTATTTTCACCAGCACCGGCTGTAAACTGCAAGTGTTACTATATATCAATAAGTATTAATCATATTTTCATTCAACCGCTTTCCTTGATACAGATACCACTTGAACCTAACCAAACGTAATACTAACCTAACCGAACGTAATAGTAACCTAACTGAACGTAATACTAACTTAACCGAACTTAATAGCAACCCAACTGAACTAAATGGTAACCTAACCGAGCATAATAGTAAATGAACCGGATCCTTAAAATGATGCGCCTAGCCAGTGGTATCCGAAACTATTTCCTATTTTCAACAATAGAAGAATAGTCCTTGAATTTGATTTAAAAAAAGCATTTCCATGATTGTTGAAGGTTTGTAGAGAAGATGTATGAAGAGTTTGAGTTATTTGTTTTGGGAGAATGTGAATTTTATCATTTTACATATAGTTACACACACAGTTTATAGCATGCGCCTGTTAAAATAAACATTAAAAATAGTATTCTATTGAATCATTGCATATGTATTACTATTTTGTTAATGTTTCAGTTGCAGACCTAAACTTAATAATAAATCATTTCATGTACTAATTTAATGCTAGTATTGAATAAGTCAATCCAAACATGTAATCGAGTTAGAATAAACGAAAGATCAAGGCGACCACATCTACATGGTTAGGTCAGATTAGGTTAGGTTGCATGACTTACGTGTGAAGTAAAACGGCGTACGTTAAATATTTATGTAAAAATGAGTTCCAAAATAAAAGAATTATATTGGTATAAGTGGGGGGAAAACATATCAGTCGTCCCCCGCCAATTCTCAGCTACAGCTATTATACTTAAAGTTGGAAGCTAGTGAGTTTGTGGTCAGTCTGTCTTTTAGCCAAAATCATGTGGTGAAAACTGTGAAGTCTATCTCATGAAGTAATTCCCTGTTGTATGATTTTGTACTTTGAGTTTTATGTAAAAGCTGTGTATTTATTTTACTTGAGCAGTGCTTACATAATCACAAATGGTTTAAATGGAATTTGGAGGCCTTCTCGTAGGAAAATGTTCTTGTATTTCTTTGCCCCCCAAAACTAATTATATATCTATTTCTTCTTCCAGTCATTGCTTCACAAATGGAATAATTGAAATTTTAAGAGCTTCCTTTGGTAACCATGGTCATGTACTTAAAAAGAATGTAATTATTAATGTAATAACTTGCTTTTACTAAGGTTTTACGTATTCACAAATGAAAATAATCTTGTACTTCTTTGAAAGTTTTAGTTTATTTGTTACTTGGTTTATGATTACTATATTCTGGGTGGAAAGTTGTAGTTTTATTTGTTACTTGGTTTATGATTACTATACTCTGGGTGGAAAGTTGTAGTTTATTTGTTACTTGGTTGTTTATGTTTCCTTTATTCCAGGTGGAAAGCTGTACTTTTATTTGTTACTTGTTTTCTGATACAAAGTTCCAGGGTGGAAAAAAACAACTTTATTGTGAATTCAGTGTAATTTTTTTCTGGAGAATTGTGTTTACTGAGTGAATTGGTGACCAATCTGTTATTATTTGTGTCTTGCTTGAAGATATTCTTCATTGGGTTCAAAGCTATGGTATTAACGTTCAATAGTTTATAACAAAATAGTAATTGTCAACCTATTTATTTTCATGAGATCATGGTATGACCACTGTAAAACAGGCTTTTTTAAATTAGCTATATTACAAATTCAGTATATAATTACTCTTATATTCAATAAAGTAGAGGAATCCAGTTTTCAGCATCTTTTATAACTAAGCCAACATACTATGAAGTATGTGATGTAAAGAGTAGTACTCTCATAAGATTGTGATTTGATTATTAACTCTGCCAGTGACCAATGACTCCAGAGTGACCTAAGATTACTCAGTGCTACTATCTAGGTACTCCAACTGTGATTGTGAGTGTATCAGAGAACACTGCCTAATGGTGCAATAAGCTAATATATATATATATATATATATATATATATATATATATATATATATATATATATAGATATAGATATAGATATAGATATAGATATATAGATATATAGATAGATAGATAGATATAGATATAGATAGATAGATAGATAGATAGATATAAAACTGTCTGCCCTAATTTTCCCCCCACTTTTGAAGACCAAAGGACGCCCCAGCACCCCAACTGGGTGCCGGTGCAAATCTCCTCGTTAAACACTGAGAAATTAAATGAGGAAACTCTGAATTAAAGAGTGTTGACTGTGGGTATTGAACTAGGGACCTTCGACATACAAAACCACATGTCTCTGTCAGTCGAGCCAATAAGGCGACGCCCAATCTCAATTGAACCCACTCACAATTGCACACAAAAAAACTGTATTTTTGTTTCCATTGGCCGGCCATTTTTGGTAGTAGAAAAAATAAGTTACGAGCACGAGCACTAGTGGAACAATAATAATCCCTACAACTTAATGCACTATATGCTTCATCATTACTCATTAGATACCCATTTCACACAGGGCACACAGAGCTACACGCAATTTGGTTGAACGTGGAATTGGGCAGCTGAAGATAAGATTCCACGTTCTTCATGGTGAGGTTCGTCTCAGCCCAGAGAAAACCTGCCAAGTTGTAACTTGTTGTGCTGTACTACACAATATTTGCAAGGCAAGAAACATCCAGGCACCAGAAGAGGAGGACGAGGAGGAGGAAGAGGAGGTGATCATGATGGCAGTGATGATGGCAGTGATAGTGACCACAATGATGGTGAATTTCAATGAGCTGACAACCGTGACATGCCCGAGCAGGGTCTAGCATACAGACAGGTTATCGCCAGACAACATTTTGGAGTGAAATATCAACATGTAATGTCACTTTGAAACATTTAGATTTAATGAAGTTGGAGGGCGGAGGAAAATTTGCCCAGTGTAATAACCTCCCAGGAGACAGGTTTAAGTTCACACACACACACACACACACACACACACACACACACACACACACACACACACACACACACACACAGAAATTAAGCCAAAGGAAGGAGGAAAAACAGAAACAGGTAACAAAATGAAGAAGAGGAAATTAGAAAAAGAGTAAAGATACTGACTAACTCTGTGCATGAGGATGTGGAAGGAATTGTTTTTTGCAGTCAGCCTATATTCTTAACAAGTTTCATTATCTTTGTAAGATACTTTTGTTTCTTTTCATATTCTAGCTCCATTTTGTAAACATTAATTTTTACTAACAGTAATCTGGCCTATAGTCCAACCAAATTGTCGAGTCCGTTTGGGCGTAGGCTCCCGCGGGTCCATTTCTCCCTTCTGCTCTGCCACTCAGTCCCAACACCTATTTTTTCCTATCATATGTTACCTTTACCTTACATATGAGAGGAAGAGATAGGTGTTGGGACTAATAACGAAGGAGAAATAGACCCGCAGAACCTCGCCAAAACACACGACAATTTGGTTGAACTATAGTTGACCTCAAGGTTGCCAAATTAACGTACCGGTTTCTGGCCCATAACTGTTGCCAAGAAATACCAATAATTAACCATTTAAACGATAACCATATATGAAGGCAGTTATTTGAGTGATGATAGCAGTTTTTGGGTCGGAAATCGACAGACATAAGAGGCAGAGTACGACAATCTGGCAACGTTGGTGGACCTCCTGTGCACATTTAGGTGGCAGAGTTAGTTTTCCCAAAGACTTTATGTAAACTGTAAGGTATTATGTAATGAATATAATTAGGACTAGATATTTTTAAAAATTAGAGAATTTTTTTCATTGTCATTGATGAGTACCTACATATTTCTATGGTTTATGGCCCAATAATATTAATTTTCCAGTCTTTAGTATTCTTTAATATTAAGTTAAAAAATAAATTTACATCAACATTATATGGTAACATCTTTCCAAAGTTGTACTGTAGAGGTCTTGATTTGTTTTTTTCAACAATATTACTGGATATTGATATGTTAGTTTGATTTCAATTCCTCTTTTGCTTCTTTGTATATATGTACTGTTGTGCTGGGCTTTTCCCGGCGACCATAGGCCTCTAGAAGGCTCCCGGAGAAACGAGCAAGGGCGGGGAATAAGGAGCCGTCCGCGCGCGGCCAGGCGCCAGGCGGAAGTGTTGCCAACTCGCATATATTTTTGCTACATGTTCTTGTATGATCTAAAATATACTGTAACATTCTAGACTGTACTGTTCTGGATATATATAGGAGAAGAGGGCGAGAGAGGGCCAGTCCCAGTCATAGTAAGCTAGTGGTAAGTGAAGAGTCCGAGTGAAGTGTACTACTAAGGAAGAATATTAAACTACAGAAGCTGTGCGAAGTGTTTACATATCTCCCTCCCACGGAGTCTCGTGACGGCGTGACACGGAACCCAAAGTAACACGTCCCGTCGGCATAACAGGTACAATAGTTGGTTCCACGAGAACTGGCATATATTTTCCTTCAGGGGTGGACTCGCAGACTTGATATAACCATTGCATGGGTGATGGTGCTTGCGCGGTCATTGGCCAATTCTTAACTTGTTTTGCAGATGCACATAAAATTGACTTTGTATTCTACCAAAAATCCTTTGTAAGCTGTGCAAGGTAACAGATTGCATCTTATAGAAAACTAATGCAATAATATTCTTTATTGATAAGTGCATTTCTGGGTCTAATATAAATTTAATCTGAAACGACATTCATAAATCAAAAAAAACTAAGTCCGAACTGAAGGAAAATCTATGCCCGTCTCTTAGGAACCAACGACTCTAGTTACTTTAGCGTTACAGATTTCCAGCGCTGGACTGCAACAATTCTGTGATGTCTCCTCCCTCCCTGCTATGGTCTCATTCGCACTGGTTGGAGAAGAATCATGATTAAAAAATCTAGCAGAAAGAAATATTAGATGGTTTTTATTTTAATGATTTTTTTCTATAAATGATTTGTTACTTTGAGTGATTTTTTTCAATACCAGCTTGTTTCACTAATTACTTATTTCATTCTTATGAGGTCATTTTCAGCAGTTTTAAACTGCGCTTAGCGAATTTAGTGATAAGACATTAGCCCAGATGAGCAGTTTGTTATACGTACCATACAAAATTCATAAGCTTTGGTGATTTATATGTAAGTACTCATCTTTGGTAATGTATATCAAACTATGGTTTCATTACTGGACAATTTTGTTAGCAAGACGCAGTTTGTAGTGACCTCATTATTTCGAATGAAATAAATAATTAGTGGAAACAAGGATTACAAAAATCACTTAAATAACAAATCAATTTATATGAAAAAATATGATTTTTTTTCTCAATCCCTGCTGTGGAGTGAGGCCACAGCAGGGAGGAAGGAATAGTGCAGAAGCTGCAATCTTCTAATCAGAAAAAAACTGCCAACAGAGATTAATGTTTTTGAAGATTTACTGAATATTAAGGTCTAACTTAAACTTTTTATAGCCTTGATGCGGCATGTTCAGCCCCAGCATCAAAAAAGCTTACTGCTGCCCTATGCAAAATCATCTCTCTCAATTTTGATGAAGAAGTAGGTTGTGACAGGTGGTGGAGCAGTATCGGTTGATCATTGGGCGAGATGCTGATGTCAATAAGCAGGTGCCAGAGCAGCAGATACTCGAGGCAGCGGCAAGATGTCATGGGTGCCGGAGCAGCAGATGTTGACCCAGTGGTGCTGGAGGAGAGAGATGAATTTTACCTCCTCGAATATATTGCCTCAAATGAGCACTGCGGTGAGAATGGCCTCTACGGGTACAGTTCTGAAAAAAAGGGTCACGCCATATTAGTCAGCGGTGATTAATAACTTGCCAACTTGGCGTAGTAGTTGAAGAAAAAATGGTCATAAAGGTGAAAATATTACTTATTAACTGAAGTATTTCTATTATTTTTTTTTTGTTTGTAAAAGTAATTGACTGATAAAGTGTGTTATCTACAAAAAGAATGTAAATTTATGAGGATGATTATTACATTGTTTTGTGTAAAAAGGATATAAAAGTTCTCACAAAACATACATGCCAGTCAATATTTCACCGCTGCTTGACTGCTGCTGCTGCTGCTGTCTGAAATCTGCACAGGCAAATACGATGCGTCAATGCCGAAAGGCATTATTACCCTGCCAAAAGGTGATTAGACGAGCGGCCGATGATGTCATACACCACCTCGTCTATCACAGTTAATGTGATGATTGATGCCACCACCTTGGTGCACCACCACTATGAAAATGTAACATTTATTTTATTATTCTAATGAATGTAAATAATTTGCCAGTATAGTGTGAGGAGGTGGCGGAAAGCAGCTTGAGCGGAAGGGGTGAGCCCTGAAGGGGATGGATGAATTGGTGAAGGAGACGTTAAAGGGAGGAGTGACACTGTATGTAGAATGACTGTGTGTGACAAAAAGCAAATGGAGAAGCAGTTGAGAGTGTGTGAGAATTGACGTGGCCCTACGACCTCTGGAGAAAGGTTAACTTGCACATGTGGGCACTCTCGGAGGTGTTGTGGGAAAATGTCATTTGCTATGAAGGGGCAGGAGGTAAGTTCAGTGGCAATAGCAAGTTGCCTTGAACTCCCCTCAAGGTCTGAACTGTGCAGCTTAATCCCCATACAATGGGGTCTTCCTTCTCCCTTCATTGGGGGGAAGACAGCCAAGGTATATAGATAGATAACAGAAAGTCCATTGACAGATGAACATTAAAAATATTTATATCAAATATGCAGTTCACTCAAGCTATGAACGTATTAGCTGTAAAAGCTGAAATAAAGGCATTACTTGTGGCCAGTATAGCTGCATTCTGTGATCACCGAAAAAAAAAAAGACTAATATAATTTTACATTTAAAGACATAACAACTCAACAAATTCTGATACCAGTCTGCTGCTTTCATTCTTGTACTGCACAATGCAGGGCGATGATTTTTTGCAACATGTTATACCACCGCCTCTCACAGTCTTCTTGCGGAACGGGTCCAGTCCCAGGAGAGGGCACTGTAAGGTTATAAATCGTGAAGTGGGTTTTCTTAACAGTTTACTCTATGGCGTGCTATTTATTTCTACATACCTTTCTCCAATAACATTTAATATACATTCCTTGATGCAAAGCTAAATCATTATTTTTTTTTACATACGTCATAAGACATTAGCTTTCTAGTTGTTATGAACATGGTAAAATTACTACTTTTCATTACACACCTATGAGTAAAATGCTTTTCTCCAGATGGTCTCAAATACCAAATACTTGTAAAAGTGTTGAGGAGAGTCTGTGTACCATATCCCTGACCCCCAGAAAAAAAAAATCAAAATAAAGAATAAATAAAATAAAAGTGAAATATGATCCAACTCTCTTATAATAACCCCTTACTCACCTATACAACTTAGGGTACCTACATATGGTAAGATCGGGCGTGTTAGGTAGGACAGGTTTAAACAGAAATTGGTTTAGTTATATTCAAGTTGTTGAGGGAGTGAGTTTGCATGAGAAATAGCATCATAATGGAAACTATTCACGTGGAGCAATGCAAGGAAAAAAAGAAATGTTTTGTTTGGAAACTCAATCAGTTGTGTTCATGAACAAAAAATATCAATTTGACGAGACTAGGTTAGTTTACGCTTTTACCAAATTACTTGAATCCTTGAATATGTCAGATATGCTTAACAAAAAATTCAAAGCATTAACCTTCAATTTCATTCTCTTGAGTATGATTCCACTCTGTAACATTTAATATCACCATAATCCTGTTTTGATTCAATGCTATCTCAAATAATATTTAAATCTTATTTTACCATTTCTCATCAAACCTACCTGTTCTATTCTATAGTCTTGACATAAAGTACTTGTAAAAGTGTTCCGAGTCTGGCATGCCTAGCACTGCCCCCTGCCCCCCCAAAAGAAAAAATAATCAAATAAAAAAGAAATAATAAATAAATAAACAAAGGAATAAAATATGAGCCGAAACCGTTATCTCTTATAACCCCCTCTTCGGTAAATCTTAAGAATAAGCTCCTAGCAGAAGTGCGTTAGAATATATGGTGGTAATTACCTTTATAGCACGTATGACAGAGGCTTTGTGAAGGTTAAGGCGTGTTTATGTCAGAGGTGTATATTAGGGTCAGGAGCGTTTTCAACTTTTTGGGTTCAGTTTTTACAATAGTGTGGAAGAGTTGTGGAAGTGCATAAAAACATTGTTTAAATTTTAGACTCACTAAGTTGATTCCTTCATGAGTTAGAGGTGTTTGAGGGCCAAAAAATGAGAAAAAATGGCATATATTTGAAAAAATTCCCCAAAATCCGTTAACATTCTCAAGTCAAAATAAGTAAAAATCATCATAATTTGGTTCTAGAATATGTGTTCCAGGGTTGTCCAAGCTCTATCTTATCAAAATCTTCATTATTCGAGGGTCATAAGAAAATTTCATAAATATGAGGGAAAGCATATATTTGAAAATTTGCCCAAAATAAAATTAGGTACTTAGGGGTCGCAATAGATAAAAACCATCATTAAAACATCTCTAGAATATAATGTTTTCAAATATTGGAGAGCTCTAGCTTATCACCTTCAGCGGTTCTATAGTCACTCTTAAACCTGACTAATTCGTAAAATTACTATAAATTGCATCATATTTTATTACTGAATCAGTATTTATGTTTTCACAAAAAAATGTTTTTCGTGCAATTTGTACATAAATTAAGGAGCTTTCATTGTTAGTTACCTTTGAAGCCCATGTGGTTCCGGGTGAAGAGAAATGGTACACCCTGCTTAGTTTATTTTATATATTGTGATAGTATCACACAATACAAAAAATAATCCAGAACTCACCACTTGAGTGGGAGGTGGGTACGTCGATTTCCGCCCCACCCATCCCATCCGCCCTACCATATGAATGAGGCCATTTATTAGGAATGAATAATCTTCTTGGTTTCGAACCTAGGAAGATCTTTTTCCTCACCTTCTAATTTACTTCGAATTAGTCCGTCTCTGCTTCCATCCCTGCAACAATGGAAGAAGCATCTGTCACCATTTTGATGCATCTCCACTGCCTGGGTGTTGTTGCAGAATGACGTTAGAGTAGTAAGTCGGCTGATCCCTCTGAATGTCAGTGAGTAGAAGATCAGTCGACAGATGCTTTGTCACAGGAGGTTCCAAGCTCCAGTTGGGTTGTTTGCCAATTGATCATAAGAAATGATACTCTTGGGCATCGAACATCAATTTGGGCAGTTTAAATTGCCCTCAAAGAGGTTTGTCCTGCTTTTCTAGCTTTTTATTATCCTACTGATTCCCAGTTTTCGGATGACATCAGGCTAAGTATCGTATATCATGGCAAGCAAAAAATTCTTCGCTGTGTGCAAAAGTTAGGGAGTTGTTTTGGATGACTTTGTTCACAATCGTGCGGTATTTCTCTGGAAGAAACTGAGACTTGAGAATCAGTCATGGTGTAAATGTTTGGCTCCCTGATCTGCGGAAGGGTTACACTTAATTTGGAACCAAACAGGAATGTAGACTTTCATGATGTACTGCACCAATATTTTCAGTGTCTCAGGGGAGGGCGCAACTGTTGAAATATAAAGTCTTAGAATCCTGTTGGCAGTTGTCAACCATTCAGCATGATTTATTTTTCCAGGGCTCATTTTGGCCAGGTTTTGTGGACAAATACCACTGAGACAGCCGAATAAATCATGAGAAGGTACTTTTGATCGGTACTCAAGATGCCTTTGTCAACTATTATGTTTTCACTCTGGTATTGGAATTCAAATTTATAACTTCATTCTTCTCTCACAGTCAGCCAATTGTTTTGCCTATTGTAAAGCCGGTGAAAGTGCTTGGTCCTGTAGTTTTCCCATCTATTGCGTGAATAAGATGTCTTAGAGGGAAGCTCGTTTGCGTGCAATAAACCACACAAACCAATGCACTGGGTCTTCCGAGTTTTCTCTTCAATCAGCCTTATGACTCCCCTTTCATTCCAGTGTTAATTGCTGTCTGTCGCAGCCTGTACATTGCTACAATCTTTGATGTATCCACTTTAGAAGAAAGAAATCCATTATAGTTGATGCAATGCATTTTAAAGTGCCCGTATCAGGTGTGAAATGACCAATATAGTGAGCTCCTGGTTCTTGAATCAACGAAATGTGTTCTTCTGTCACAAGTTGTAAGTGACCCGATGCATCTTTTCACGCTTTGTCGAATCCTTTCTCCCGTCAAAATAAATCATGCTTTCTATGGTTCTTCAACGAGTAAATTTTCTTGCAATCTCTTGTCGAACTCTTTTCCTGGCTCTCCTTATCTTGTGTCTGTCAATAATAATGCCTTCATCTTTTCTCGCCAACCATTATTAGCTCCCTTGTAAAACAACAGTTGCAATGGTAGAAGAAAGCTTGTTAACGGTCTGACACACCAGTCTTATCGAAGGGCGAGTATGGCCAAGGATTTTCAATTCCAATGCTGAATTGGTCTCTGTTCTCTCAATACGTCTCTTGGTGCTAGAACTCAGTTCATAATCAGATGAGCTGCTGTCAGAGGAAGATTGAGAAGAAGAATCAGGTAAGGCTTGATCTTCAACTCCGATGCTGCTTTGAGAAGCAGGAACCTTCGATGTGCTTGCTTGACTTCCTCATAAGTTTCTTTCTCATTCTGTTTGACTCTCTTGTACATCAACTGAGAGCCTATAGCCATTTTTCTCTTTCGATCTTTGGTCCAGCAAAATGGTTGTTCTTTGAGCGGTACTTTTCCTTCCGATGATGAACATTTGAGGAGAACGAAACACACTTGCATGCGCTGATATCAAACAAATGATGTGACTTCTGCTTGAAGTCATTTGGTTTCTTATTGAATGTTTCTTATTTATACTAGTTGATGACTGAGTTTTCAAAATATTAACATATTTGCTATGATAGTCTTTCAGCATTGCAATCACTCTGTCTGGTGTAACTGATGTATAGATGCTTTCTGCCACACTCTCTCTCTGTAAAGATAGGTAACACTTTTTGAAAAGAGGCATGCAAGGGCGGGATTTTTGTAGGATGTTGTTTTCTAGTTGAATTTTGGCTAAACAAGAAATGCTTCATTACTTGTTCGTAAGTTGGTAAATTGTCCCACTATGTTCTTTGGGCTCTCCAAATACTGGGCAAAGTGTTGACTGCCCTTCGTAGAGGCCATGGTTGATGTAAATAGGGTCTGTATCAGCCAGCAAGTAACGAGAGCAGCACACTCACGTCGCCATGAAGTCTGATAAGACACCTTGCCAGTCGCCAGAGGCACTAGGCTGAGTGTAGAGGTCTCCCCTACACTGCTTCCACCGTTCATTTCCTGCTCTCTGTAGCATGAAATAAAGAGTAGTAAGGAGTAGAGGGAAAAGGATTGTTCCTAAATGGGATCATATTCAGTATTCTTTGGTAAAACATATGCTGATTCTTTATTTTGAACATTATGGAAATATCATAAATATGGAAAAATTAAGCTGTTATTGGAGAGACCCACTCAAGAATAATGAAGATGATAGGCTAGCTGTATCTAAAATTTGAAACATATATTCTAGAGATGTTTTAATGATGGTTTTTGCACCTATTGCGACCCCTAGCACCTAAAATTTTATTTGGGCAAATTTTCAAATATATGCTTTTTCCTCATATTTATGAAATTTTCTTTATGACCCCTCGAATAATGAAGATGATAAGATAGGAGCTTGAAACCTGGAACATATATTCTAAAGACGTTTTTATGATGTTTTTACTTATTTTGACCTCTGAGAATGTTAAATGGATTTTGGGGAATTTTCAAATATATGCTATTTTTCTCCTATTTTTTAAATTTTCAAAATGACCGAATCATGAAGGAATCAACCTAGAGTCTAAAATTTTGCACACATCGTTTTTTATGCACTTCCACAACTTTTTCCACATCTATTGTAAAACCGAACCCAAAAAGTTGAAAAATTGCTCCACCCTAGTGTATATACTTTTCCCTGTGCCTCATACGATTTCTTCTAAGTCAATGGGCTATAGACTGTGAGCTCCAGGGTGAAGAAAAGGAAGAGCCTGCGCAGAAAAAAATAAACCCCTTGTGATATGAACACCCTGTCCGCTTGTCAAAACCCCCTGTCTCGTATGTGCTGAAGGAATGTTGTAATAACCACCATTATCGTGCTCCTAAATGCGCAATCTGCTAGAGCCGCTGGCTCTTAAGATTTCTGTTCTCTTCCCCAAACAAAACTCTTGGGGACCTGCCATATTGATTTAGGACATGTTAGGTAGGACAGGGCCAGTATGGCATAGTTAGGATTAAGTTATGTTAGGTTGTTGAGGAGAGGGGGTTGTTGATTCAAGTTTTGATGTAAACATTATATATTTTCTATCTGTGGATTCTAGTCACGTTCCATTTGCTCCCCGATACCAGAATCTAAAGTTAAGGCTGTGTTACATTTTTAGTTCCTCATGTTTCTAGTCGCCTTTTCTATTTTTTTACCCCAAATACCATTTTACCTCAAGTTGAGCTGCTATAATTTTTAGTTTCAGGATTCTAGTATACCAAAAGTGAGCCTGTGCTTTGTAATCTTAGTTTTCAGGATTGATTATATTAACACAAAGATTTTATAATGCATAAGAGGTCATATTGGCATGTACTCTTTTATAATATTTACTTTATACTAAAATTTCCTTTTTTTTTTTAATAAAAGGAAACTTTAGCTATACATCTTTATACAGTTGATAATATTTATACTAAGATTTTATTTTTCTATAAAAGGATATCATATTTTTTATACAATGTTGCGTATGGTTGAATATATTTACAGTAAAATTTTAAATTTTCATTAGCTCCTTATTTGTTGCTGAAACTTAACTAACATTTTTAAATTACTTACAGAGCACTTAACAAAAAATAAATAAAAAAATCCTGTGAAACATATACATACATACATGCATACAGAGAGAGAGAGAGAGAGAGAGAGAGAGAGAGAGAGAGAGAGAGAGAGAGAGAGAGAGAGAGAGAAAAATAATGAAATTACAACACACACACACACACACACACACACACACACACACACACACACACATAAGCAGTTCCTGCAGATCTCATGTAAACCATCTCTGGATGAGTTCCTCTCGGACAGTTGCCCCACGCTCATGGTGTCCGGCCGAAGGAGGCAAGTCTCATTCTTCATCTTTCTGCTGGGGAGGTAATGAAAATAAATTAAATATGAACTTTAGCAGTACTGGCATACTGTGGCATATGCCGAATAACTAGCACCTCCACTTGACATTGCTACTGCATATGTATGTTAATAAATCTACCTAAACCTAATTATACCAGGAGCACTGATACAGACAGCAATGGAGTATATAAAAGATAAGTACTTATCTCAATGAAATACAGAAGCACCTACAGCTGCTGTGGAGTTGGAGCGCCACGTCTAACACAACGGTTGTGTAGCAGACAAGCCGTCATGATCTTGGCACACTTCAGGGGAGTGTACTGCAACACTCCACCAGACATGTGGATACACCCGTAAATGAAAAATGTATGTTAGGCAACTATGTGTCAAAACTTTTATAGCGATTACTGTAACCTTCCTCCAACACTTTACTGCACCACATTGAACAAACTAACCTCTTAATGTTTCATGATAAGGCTAACTCTAGTAAAGAGGCAAATTAATTGGTACAAACTGAAAGCAAAGCTACCTGAAGCGACTTTTCAAGACCCCAAACGTTTGCTCCACAACAAAGCGTGTCCTAATGTGATTCCTGCTGCAGCGCCCTCTGCCTGTCATTGGGTTAGCTACAGGGGTCATCAGCCATGATTCTAAAGGATAGCCGCTACCTGTAATATCTTAATTGCATTATAACAAAGCATAAAGCAAAATAATTATAATAACTTCTCTTTATCCTAAGGATGAACACCTCACCATACACACCTAGGGTAGGTACTCTCAAACTCTCCTTATGCAAATCGCTCCCGCAGGTAGCTGTTGCGCCAGATGAATGAATCATTTGTTGACCCTGCGAATGAGTTATTGTGATGAAACCTACATCTGCACTGTAATAAACATTTACCTGTTTTAGGCATATTGACTATGGAGCAATTATAATCAGGCTTAGATATTATAATTAGTACTCAAAATTTCAGGTTAGGTAATAATGTGTCGAGTACCGACTGACATCCTAATATTTGAAATTACCTGGGAATCTGACACAGTAACTAGTGACCAAGCCAGCAGCATCGCATGCCACTTGTATGTTTAGCGAATGGAACCTTTTCCTGTTTATGTACAGGGCCTCATCAATGCTTGGACCCTTGGTGGCAACATGTGTACCTGTGGACATTTTCACATAAATATTTGCATATTCAATGAAAACATAAATATAAATATACATGCTGATGTATCAATTATTACTTCGACAACAGCAAACCATTATTTTCATCATTAATAAATATTTTTCTGGACAGTTATTTAGAGTCTTACAATCAATAGCTCCAACAACTCTGGGCAAATTGCGTATTCTTGAAAAGTTTCTAGCCACTGCTCTTCTTTCTTGTTCTGAAGAGGGCATCTTTATTTCACGCATTGCCTTGTTGGGCAAAGCATTACCACATCCATGAACACCGGCTTACACTTGGCTGTGAAGGACCTGAAACAGTAACATGGAATTAATCTCATCAGTTGATTACTGGAGCTTAATGCAGTTTCAATAATATTTCCAGTATCAGGCCCTGCATCCCCAAACTATCTAAAAGTAATATGCATAGAAGTCCTTGAGCACCCTCATGTCTGTCTCATTCTTGCAAGAAAATTCGGTGTTGTGAAGTTTCGTCTCAGCCGCTCACACAACAGTTTGTATGTTGTTTGCATCTACATTGACAATTCCAACAACTTTTCTTAATAACGTTTTCCAGCAAATTAATATTAAGGTATAGTGAAAAATCAGGAGGTCAGGTTAGGTTAGTTAAGATAGGTTAGGATAAATTGGGATATAAGCACTTTAGCTTCACTTCCACGGAAATGACTTGTTTCGCCATTCCCCACACACACACACAAAAAGAAGATTATCCACGGGTCCCCAAAGATCGTTGTAAGAATGTAACGGGCTTGTCGGGGGCGCTTAAGGTGTTGATTAAGACTTCAGCTTCCTTAAGGCGAATTATATTCGTAGCCTTTATGTACAAGAAGCGACGGAGCGAGAGCGACTGTCGTTGTGTGTCAGTCGGACTCTCGTGAAGGAGTCGCGAGTTACAGGTTGGAAAATAATTGTTACAATTGGTCACGTATGTCAAGGTGACCTCCACGCACCATCAGAGTGCGAAGTATTCAAAACTGATACTGTAAAACCGGACGGACGACATTCCTATAAGGTGGCGTGATCTATCTGTCGTGGTTTTTCCATTGACAATTGTATGCCTAATTCGTTGGTGATATTAAATAATAATAATACATTGATATCCTACTATAACACTGCTCGGTCACCTACCAGTGATCGCGACCTCGCGATATATAAAAATCTAAATAGCAGTCTAGTTACCATGAACATACATAGTGGGGTTTGTCACAGACTGCCAATGACACAATTACATTTAAACACTGGCTATGTAAGAACAGATGTGGAGTTATAATATAAATAGTGAGAGGGAAACCACAACGTGTGTGACATGAAACATAAGAAACCTCTCAAAAGATAAATATAAGGACACATGTATAAGAAACTATCAACTGGCATAGTTACAGACAATGAAACGTTCATCTAGCTCCTAAAAAAAAATACAGTAGTGAAACCCAGTACAATGTTAAGTATAGGGCAGCCAGGTTTCTGTCCCCTGACTTGTCTGAGAAAAGGAAAACTACCTTGCCAGTGGCCTCCCTGCATCCAGTCGCCGTGTCTGCACAACAAATAATCGTGCGGACAGAGTTTCTCCTAATAAGGTAGCACATGACGACGAGACTGACGAACATCAGAAACATTGGTACAAAAAATCCAGGGTACAGGTAAGGGAGATGCAAATAATCAGGCAGCGTTTCCTCCAGGGTTTCCGCAAACTCTGTTTTGTTCGCGAAAGACAATGAATTAAGGGAATTAGTCACATACGAGATGCTGGAGAAATGAATGTCATCGAGAGACCGTAGAGGAAACACTCGATGGGAAATATTGGCCGTGAAAACCAGACGGATCCGGGACGGGTACGTTATGTTAGTGGAGCGGATATAGCATGTTTCCGCTATGGTATAGTGACCAGTAACCCGTTGATAAGTGGTACCCTCCGGGCAGATGACCGATATATAGAATGACTGAGGGAAATAAAAATAATGCAGACCCTGAAAGTTCTTATGGAAAACAGGCGTTGGTGTTAGCTGCAGCAGGGGCACAGGAAAGAGCGTCAGACGCGTTCACGCGGGTGAGGGCGATCTCGCATAACCTCCCGAACTGGAAGGAAGGCAAAGAGAGACGCAGAGCAATAAATCGCCCGAAGACCGTCTCCTTGCAATACTGCAAGAGTGAGTAGCTACCGTTGAATACAGGCGAAATCCTTCGCGATTAGAACAAGAGACGAGGGACGTGTCCAGGAGCTAACACACTGTCCTTTGCTGAAAAAGGAACGGGACAATTTCGTTGTGCCTCAAACACGTCCGCCGTCTGAAATGGAACATGAATGATCATGGCATCAGGGGTGAGCTGGACTCAATCGAGGTAAAAATATTGACTAATGTCCGGGGTGAATAAAGGCGTTAGGCTATAATTTTGATACCGATCTGGACAGTCGTTCTCAAATCGTGTAGAGGGAACAAGGCAGGTGTGACTCTGCCGTGCGCTGCATCAACCATGTTGCTAATAACCTGCTGATTTGCCGTTGCGACGGAGTTAATGACGTTTTCCAATACATGCAAGGCCTGATCTGGGAGGAGAAACTGATTCACCTGGTCGATCTGTTTGACAACTATGTTGATAACCTCTACCATCTTATTTGCCTGCTCTAACAGTTCCTCAATGTTAGTATGCAATTGTGCAAGTTTTCTACAATTGGCGTTGATCACCTGCGATTTCTGGCAGCAAAGGAAAGAACATGAGCGTAGTGGTCCCGCAAATCGCGAACGTCCTCGTCGGTAGCCGTACCGAAAGGAACTTTGAGGCGGACCCCGATGTTGAGCAACCCCTCTTTACCCGAGAGTGAACTGAGTGAAAACTATAATCCATGTTTACCTCATCAACTTTTCCCCGTAAGAACGAATCCCATCCTCCAGTAGTTGAAAAGAGTCAGAGAGTTGGTACTAGAAGGTGCCTTTGATTCCCTAGTCTTGGTAGCCCGGATGGCGTCTGCCATGCCGAGCAGTTTTCTGAGACTATCCTGATTGTGTCAGTGGTGTTGGTCAAGGAAGTATATGGATATTTTACGAGGAGCACATCTTCTATGAGGAAGACCTCTCCTATGTGTGCCGTGAGGGCACCAGGCTTCAGGTGGATGGGTGTTGCTGCAAGCAGGAGCCGAGGGACAACAAGATGGTCAGAAAACGCAACATCATGATCTGAAAGTGGTGGGAATAGTATTTAAACCCGTGGTCTCAAGTTATAGCTATTGGTGTTGGGATTATCTTGTTGAACATTTGACTCTTAGGTTGAAGTACCATTATAAATGTCCAAAGGTGAGGGAATTACTTTCAGACGATCACTGTGAACTTCTAGACGGACTCAACTATTCGACTCGAGAACCTCGAACCGATTTCCCCTGACATTCCGAACAACACGGTAGGACCCACAAATTTAGCCCCAGTTTCGAACTCCTTTCCGCTTGCTTAATCATGACTGTGTCACCTCTATTAATTTCACCAGGACGGCCTGTTTGTGTTGTTTTGACATCATTTCAACCTTCGTAGCTTTTAACGTACACCTAACATCGGGTGTATCTTAGAAAACATATGCATCTGCTGTTGTGCGTACCTATCAATGTTGTAGAGAGGTTGTTGAGGATTGTTAGGAAGTCGTACGGAAGATGTTTCTCCATATATAAGATGCAGTAAGGAGACTTCCCGTAGAGTCGTTTACCGACGTATGTATGGAAGCGGCTATATGCGATAGCCAATCCTCCCAGTTATCGTGGAGATCGTTCACGATAGGCCTGAGGACCTGTAAGATTTTCCTATTAGCCCTCTCCGCCAACCCATTAGCAGCTGGGTGGTAAGCTGTGATGAAGGATTGCGTGATGTTAAACTGAGCGCTTATTTCGCTCAATACTGAGTTCCTAAACTCCAGTGCCATTGTCACTCAAAGAATTCGAGGAGACGAATGTGGACACAACACGTGAGTCACGAGGGCATGGAGCCACGCGTGTGGCTGTCTTGTCCTGGAGAGGCGCCAGAACCTAGAGAACTGGTCGACGCGCACCAATAAGTAGCGCGAACCATGATGGCTCTGGGGAGCTGTAATAAGTCTATATTAACAACATCCCATGGCGCCTCTGGTACTGGGTATAGCAACATAGGTGCTGGCCTTTACGGACCCCTTGTGCTTAGCACAAACGACGCAATATGCGACATGTTTTTCTACATCAACCCGTAATGTGGGCCAGTAGAATTCTCGTCTGGTGACAGATAGCGTCTTGTCTCTTCCTGGGTGACCGCAATGGGTGTGTTATGGACCAGCTTAAGCGTCACGGGACGTATTTGTCTGGGATGACCAGTTGTTCTATAGGTACCGGTTTGGTTCCCAATATAAGAACGTTGGAATCTGCACGAGGCCGGTAGGCTATACAAAACAGTTCGCTTTGACCCTAAGCTCCCGTGTATCTAATCCCACCTAGTGTCGCTGTCCATGAATTTATCTAATCTATTTTTGAATGTGACAATTGTTAGCACTCACCACATGACTGCTAAGCCTATTCCACTCATCCACAACCCTGTTGGTAAACCAATTTTGCCTATATCCCTCTTGAATCTGAATTTATCAGTTTAAACCCATTATTTCGTGTCCTACCGGTTCTCTTACCAACAAAACCTTATGAATATCTCTCTTATTAAAGCCCTTCATCCATTTATAAACCTCGATCATGTCTCCACACCCTTCGACTTTTTAGAGAATGCAAGTTTAAATGTTTGAGTCTTTCCTCGTATGGCAAGTTTCTCAACCCCTGAATCATCTTAAGTCATCCTCCTCTGCACTGATACTAACATTTTGATATCCATTCTATAGTAAGATGACTAGAACTGAACCGCATAGTCAAGATGAGGTCTAACTAATGCTAAATATAGTTTGAGGAAGACTTCGGCTTCTGTTGCTTACGCTCCTTGAAATAAATCCTAGTACCCTATTTGCTCGATTTCTGGCTTGAATGCATTGTGCCCTTGGACGGAGATCAGAGCTCACTAAGACCCTAAATCTCTCTCGCACCCAGACCTGCTTATGAGAGTGTCATTTAAGCAATAGTTGTGAGAGGGGCTGTTCCTACCTACACTCAGAATACTGCACTTCCCTACATTGAACTCCATCTGCCATTTATCTGCCCAATCATACAATCTGTTTAGTTCATCCTGGAGAATACTAGTGTCCTGATCCGACTCAATTACTCTACCGATCTTGGTATCATCTCAAACTTACTGACATCACTACTAATTCCTGTATCTAAATCATTGATATAAATAATAAACAAGAGTGGACCTAATACTGGCCTTGTGGGACCCCACTCGTAACACATCCCAGTCAGATCTTTTACCATTGATTTGCACTCTTGCTTCCTATTGCTAAGCCATGTTTTTACCCAGTTCAAAACCTTACCTCTACACCGTGAGCCTGTAATTTAAGCAACAGTCGTTGGTGAGGAACTTTGTCAAACGCTTTACGAAATCAAGATAGATTACATCATAATTTTCATCTCTGTCTACCGCCTCAAATACTTTATTGTAGGACAAGAGATTAGTGAGGCATGACCTACCTTTCGTGAATCCATGCCATGAGTCGTGAATTAAGCTGTGTTTCTCTAGATGCTTCGAATGTTCCTGGCTATTATGGACTCCAGCATCTTGCCTATAACCGATGTTAAGCTAATTGGGCGATAGTTTGAAGCAGCCGACCTGTCCCCTTTTTGAAAATCGGCGTCACATTAGCTGCTTTCCATAAGCTGGGCACATAGCCAGTATTTACCGGCATCTTAAAGATGTCGGTTAGTGGACCACTGATTACATCACCTAATTCCTTTAATACCTCGGAAAATCCCGTCAGGACCTGGCGACTTATTCTCTTTAGCTTATCTATCTCATCCTGAACTATTTGCCTGGTAATGATTATATCTCTCAATTTATCGCCATCCCCGCCCTCGTACCTGAACCCTTTCTGGAATAGTCGTTCGATCCTCTTGTGTGAATACTGAATGGAAGTAGTCGTTCAACAATGTGCTTATATTATCGTAATTTCTACTAGCTCCCTGTGTTTGTTTTCAGCGGTCCAATTTTCTCCCGTGTTTTATTCTCTACATCTGGCAGAAAAGAAGCCCTTAGGATTACTTTCCTCGTTTGCTACTTTGATCTCATAATTCCTTTTTGCCATCCTGGTGTTTTCTTCACTAATCTAGATAGTTCGACATACCGGCCCCTGAAATGTGTCTCACCATTCTTTATTTTCTGATAAATTCTCTTCTTTAACCCTATCTCGTGTTTTAGTCCACGAGTCATCCACTTGGGGTCATTGTTTTCTTTTCTAAGTGTTCGCTGTGGTATATGCTGTCCTTGCCCCTCTACTATTACTCTAACTAAATTATTGTAAGACATTTCTACCTGTTTCTCCTGGCTCTCTAATCCGCAGTGTTGGCCCTCATGTATCCCTAAATTATCAGTTTATCTCTTCAAGATGTCTTCGAAGCTCCCTCGTAACGTTTGCTCTTCTAAAAATCTGGCACTAACACTGGGTTTGGTTCGCGGGTCACCGCTCAGTCTAGCTTCCTGAAAACGAATCGTTCTTGGTGGTCACTATTTTGTATATATTTGT
Organism: Eriocheir sinensis; assembly: GCF_024679095.1. Taxonomy (NCBI): domain Eukaryota; kingdom Metazoa; phylum Arthropoda; class Malacostraca; order Decapoda; family Varunidae; genus Eriocheir; species Eriocheir sinensis. The sequence goes on along the minus strand of NW_026112180.1, from coordinate 1,909 downwards.
ATATATTTGTATATATTTATTGGTGAAGTGGGGGAGTATCTCAGAAAATAGTGTTTTCTGATGAATTCAAGGTCTGAGTTAGCATGAATCACTTTAAAAACAGGTGGGGGGTTATATGTTTCATAAGGAAAAAATGGTGGGTGACATGAAACTCCTCCCAAATTCCGAAAATTCCTGGACACTCATTTCTTTTCATTAAGGATATGGTTCCGATTACATTACAGATACATCTAGGTTGAAGCTTGAGTGATAACAAACGCCTAGTTTAAGTTATGAAGGGTTAAAAAGGATGCCTTGTTACTACAAAAACTCCTCAGTGGCACACTGAGTTGGGTGTCGTATTCAGGGGTTCTTACCGCTGGTATTATTGCTAATAAGAAAACTTACCGGTAATGTCTCCAATAACTTGTTGGAAAGAGCCGCTGGCATACATTATCAGTGCCAGCAGCACCTGTGTTGCAGGTGGGGGATGGCGGTAATGCCCTCCTCGTCCTCCTTCCCTCTGTAGATAGGGCTCCGAAGCTCCGCTATCAGCCGAGTAAGCTCTTGTCGAGGAGTCTGTACTGACTGATGAGCTCCATCACCACGGAGAGGTCAAGGATCATCACGTAGCTATTCTTTTCCCCAGCACGGTCATGCAGAACAGCGATAAGAATATCGTGGGTGCTGGGCAGTGGTCTTGACTGGAGGATGTAAACAAACGCAATCCCTGTAAATTATCCGCTTTTATGGAAGGAATTTCATATTACTTTCTTACTTTTATTTCTTTGTCAAGAAACACTAATTATGACATATTTCATGTCAATATAAAGAAGGTTGTAAGAGTTAGCACCAACTCCGTAGAGGTCGTAATCACATCCCTCCCCATAACTCCTTTAGCTAACCTCCCGGATGCTTCCTGAATTCGGCAGAGGCTGTAATTTCTCGCCTTCCACCGTTGTAAGGCTTACAACCCGCTTTCTGAATAAGGCCCCAGACAGTCTAAGCAACGGTGAAGGCCGGCTGCTGCTGCCCGACGAGGGCTTGGCGTGTCCCTAATGGCGCAGTATATCTTTTTTTTTAATGTTTACTCCGCACGTTGGCAGGAGGGGCCGGTGTTGAGAGCCCGGCAGAGGAGCTAGGCACAGCCACAGGCCCGCCAGCTGGGATGGGGGGTACGGCTGCATTTGCACTTGGTAGCCGGATGGTCGAGCACCCCTGCCTGGTCAAACTCTTTCGCCTCTGCCTGTCAACATCTACCTTTCCTCTTAAGGAAGTATGCCTTCATACAGCCTGTACCCCAAGAAGGGTGACTGCCTAACCTCAAACTACCGGGGTCCTATTGTTTTTACTTTCTTGTTCATCTAAAGCTTTTTAACCAATCCTTAACCTAGAATGGTAACCCTCGATTTCAGAAACGTGAAGGTAACCCCGGGAGAATTTCTCCTGATAATTAAATAATTGAAATAAAAAATACTTATCCTGGTAATTATTTTATTTGAAAAAACATACAAAGAAAATACATCTTGTAATTTATTATTAAGCATAATATAAATGATATTATCCTTTTAAATTATATTTTTTTTAAATTTCAAAAAATTAAAACCAAAAAAGATATTTTTTTTTTGTGGAACTTAATTAATTTGACAAAAAAATCATACAGGCCAGATTGTTTTTTTCTGGTGTAGTAGTGTTCTGTCATGGACTACGCCTCGGCTGGAGTCCCATCCCTCTAGGCCTGTCTACAACGTTGTATGGAGACGGACAAAAAAAGTAAATTTTTCAGTACGTAACAAATAATTTTTTTTTATTATTTATTCTTTCAACACTTGCAGTATGGCAAATTATGCTTCAAATGACTCAAAGTACATCACTGAAACACACAGTACTATACACACATCAGATACAGTCACCACAGACAGGATACAGA